>NC_044982.1:85541229-85829748 GCF_008728515.1 Papio anubis
CACACATTCTCCCTACATTTAAGTTAAGAGTGTTGCAATAGCCTGACAAGTCAGTTGTGTGCACTTGATATCAATAGGGTCAACTGAACAGAAGCCTCATATCAGACATAAATGCTGCATAATAGGTGTATATAGCTAGAATCATCTGGGTAACAACGCAAATGGTATCATTGTTTCCTGTGCTTTGGAATTTCCCCACACTGAGATTACTTCTGATGTACATGAAGGCTTCTGAAGTCAATGTGTGGTAAAAAATGGATCTCCAAGTTGGGCTGGAGACAGGTTGTTTCAGAGCCACTTGAGGAAATGTTTGAAAATGCAGAATCCTGAGCTCCATGGGCAGACATTCTGTTTGAGTATATCTGGAATAGAGCCAAGGAATCCATAGTGCAAAAATTCCCCCAGGTGATCCAAATGGAAAATACTTAATGTTTGAAGTTCTTTAGGTGTGGCATTTACATGCTGGCAGAAAACACTACCAATGAATTTGTGTATAATATTTGATTATATAGTTTTTTTATTACAGAAGTTTGGCTGTTAGTTATTAGGGATTGATTATGAATATCCCAGTGAGACAAAATTGATGACCTATGTGCTAGTCTGTATATATCACTGCTTACGCATAGCTTCCTTTTAAGATTTAAAGAATTTTGTTCTCTTGCTTTTCTGTTTGGTTAGAGGTGGTTGGGGGCATGAGGAAAAATCCTTCCTGTTCCAGAAATACTGAGGAGTGAACTGTTATATTCATTTATATGAGTATCCTGTCTCTTTAGTTTTTTAAGTCAGCTAACCCAGACAGTCTGAAGAACACTAAATCCTAAGAATACTTAAAATAACCCCGCAGGCTTTTTTGCTAGTCTTTTGTCCTCCCCAAATGCAAAGACAGTTTTGAAGGTCAGGCCAAAATAGCTTTCTCACTAAAAATACAATTAGATATTACTATGGAGACTTACAGGAGTAATGATCAAGCAGAGGAAACTATGTAAAGTTTTGTACATGATGTAATTATATTTCATTTATTCAATTAATCCAGCATTCAGAATATTCCCATATAAGCAATCAAGTGACTCATATACATAAACCAAGGAAACCACATATACACCTCTTTAAAACACACAGACACACACACACAGACACACACACACACACACACATATTCATTCCTTGTTGCAGACTCATAGATTGCAAAGTGTCTGAGATAGATAGCCATTTTATGCAAGCCTGTGATTTGGAGATGAGTAGCAAAATGTTAGGATGATTTGCTCAAATTCCGCATCCAACTGGTAGGCCATCTGCACGGAATGTCCCAGAGTTTTGCTCTGAGACTTTTATTGATACAGTCAAGATCATGTAATGGCCCTCTACCACAAAATTCTTTGTAACTTCAGCAAGATTTTCTTTAACAGCCACAAGCCACTTCTCCTGGGTTCTTATTTTATTAGCATAACTTGTCTTGCAGCCTAATTTAATGACACATTTTCAGACCTGATCCACACTTCCCCTGAGAGGAATAGTCGGAATTATGCCCCAGTATTAACTTATTTTTTGGGAAACTGATGAAAATTGAAAAATATTGTCCCAGACAAAGAATTCTGCATTTGTGGCAAAAACCACTGTTGTAGTACGCTGGATTGATCAATGTCTCCTTTGCATAGCATTTATGTGCAAACATACAATGTTCAATGCTTGCAATTTCTTCAGCCCCAGGGTACCCTTGCAATATTTGCTCTTAACCTGCTGACAGGGAGGTACCAAACCATCAGTACTTTCCTGCACACAGATTTCCCTAATGCAGCAGTGGCTATCTATGGGAAAGACAATGCACATTATTTATTATGTTGGTGCAAAAGTAATTGCGATTTTTGCCATTAAAAGGAATACAAGATTTCCATAATATGGTGCAGGTTAATTAAATTGCACCAAATGGAGAAATATTTTACTTACCTAAGTTCTAAAGATATTTTGTGTACTGAGCTCTTCCTGGTCTCTTGAACCTCAAAAAGGTAGCGTTAGCCCTTCCTTCTTGCATGGGGCCTCCTGCATATCTCCTCTGAAAGCCATTGAATAAGTAGATCTGACACCTTTGATCAAGTTTCTGGCATGCAAGAGGAAAGAACTAAGGCTTTCTTCTTTCTCCTCAACTATAAGGTCCTCTCCCTCTCTGGAAAGGGAAGAAATGGAAATAGAGCTCAGATGGAATTATAGAGAGGTGTGCCTTAGGAGGGATGAAATAAAGTGTGTTTCCTAATAAATTGGAAAATTGCGTTCACATACCATTGCATATTTTTAAAATATTCCCTTCCCTTCCCTTCCCTTCCCTTCCCTTCCCTTCCCTTCCCTTCCTTTCCCATCTTTTTCTTTCTTTTGAGATCTCTGTTGCCCAGGCTTGAGTGCAGTGGTGAAATCTCGGCTCATTGCAACCTCCACCTCCTGGGTTCAAGTGATTCTCCTTCCTCAGCCTCCCGAGTAGCTGGGATTACAGGTGCACATGACCATGCCCACCTAATTTTTGTATTTTTAGTAGAGACAGGGTTTCACCATGTTGACCAGGCTGGTCTCAAACTGCTGACTTCCGATGATCCGCACATCTCAGCCAGGCATGAGCCACCACACCCGACCTTATTTCTTTTTATTGATACATAAGAGAGGTACATATTTTCAGGGTACCTGTGATAATTAAATACATTCATATAATGTGTAAAGATTGTATCAGGGAAATTGGGATATCCATTACCTTAAATATTTGACTTTGTTAGAAACATTCAAATTTTGGTCTTCAAGCTATTTTGAAGTGTACAATAGATTATCATTAACTATAGTCATCCTCCTGATCTATCAAACACCAGGTCTTATTTCTTATATAATTTCTTATATTTATACCCATTAATCAACCTCTCTTCATCCCCATTGCATTTTGAGCACACAGATGCATTTGCTGAGACTTCAGGGCTTATAGGAAATGAATTATTATATAAGTTAGTGTCTCTATAAATGCAGTTATTATATAAGTTTTGTGTCACAGTGATGTTGGGTGTAGATTTTGTATAATCTTGTCCAGATACCAGCTCTGACTTTTTCTATTTGAGAGTTTTGAGACTCTTACTATAAGAGTAGTCCAGGGCCAAGCGTGGTGGCTCAAGCCTGTAATCCCAGCACTTTGGGAGGCCGAGACAGAGGGATCACTTCAGGCAAGTAGTTCGAAACCAGCCTGGCCAACATGATGAAACCCCATCTCTACCAAAAACACAAAAATTAGTCGAGCATGGTGGCTTGCACCTGTAATCCCGCTACTCACGGAGTCAGAGGCTGCAGTGAACTGATATTGTGCCACTGCCCTCCAGCCTGGGAGACAGAGCAACACTCTGTCTCAAAAAAAAAAAACCAAACAAACAAACAAAAAAACCCAAAAAAGTTTGACAGTTTATTCATCCTCTCTATGCCTGTTTTATGATCTGTAAAAAACAGCACATACGTTGGTTTGTAGGGGAAATTTAATGTGGTAATTTGTGTGTGTGTGTGCGTGTGTGTATGAAATAACGAAATATGCAGCAGAAAACGTTCCAGAAATAAAGAAATCTTGATAACGATGATCAGTCTTACACATCAAAGTGTTACTGTAGTATCCGTTACTACATTATCCTCTCTGTGGTATTTACAATAAGGCAGTATCTTTGTTTCTTTTCCTTACTCCTCAAAGTGAAGGCATGAGAAACAGAACTCAGGGTTTTATCTCTTTTTGACCAAGTGCTGCTTAGGTGGACAGCAAGTCATTTTGATAAGGGCCTCTGCTTCTCAGGGACCCTTACCCAAACTGAGATAGAAGAAATCACCTTTTAACATCTCGCATTTACTTGTGAAGTCAGAACAGAGGGAAATAGATTATCATAAAAATTTTATTTTCCATCAATTTGGTGGTAAATTTGAGGAACTGTCTTAGCAACTAATCAGAGCACATTTTCATGATAAAAATATACTACCTGCATGATTTAGTCTCTTTTTTGTACAGAATTTGATGAATTTGGCCAAATCACTCACTTTGAGCTTCATTTTTTTTCTACTGCCCTTGGATCCTTTATTCTTCTGTGAAAGTATTCTTCAAGGTAGAATTGTTTAATTTACAGCTCTAGATGAAACTGAACACAAAATTAGTCCTCTAATCTAGCTCTCAGGGCCTTGAAATTATTGCATAGTCTTTGTACTAGTGTTTTATCTTGCTCCATTAAATAACAGTTCTAAATAACAGGACCTCATATCTTCTCTACAATAAAATCAATTATAAGCATTTTTTGCATAGTTTAAAAATAATGATGTAATCTGTATATAATAATTTTATTTCAGATAATTATGCTTTTTCTGCCTAAATTAATAATGATTAAGGAAAATCAGATTTACATAGACAAATGATGCACAGATGTCAACCAAATTTCCTTTACATCTTTTCCTACACACACACACACACACACACACACACAAACACACACACACACACAGGCATACACCCATACCTATGCTCCGGAGTATCAGATTTCTAAATAGTCTGAACTGAAAGGAACTCCTAAAGACATTTATACCAACCCCTCACTCTCCAGCCGAGGAAGAATAATGGTAGAGTCATCTGTTAAGCACACTAAAAAAACTGATAGAACTGAATATTAGAAAATATCTTTTTGCAGCCAGGCATGGTGGCTCACGCCTGTAATCTCAGCACTTTGGGAGGCGAGATAGGTGGATCACTTGAGGTCAAGAGTTCGAGACCAGCCTGGCCAACATATGGAAACCCTGTCTTACAAAAACAAAAATTAGATGAGCATGGTGGTGGGCAACTGTAATCCCAGCTACTTGGAAGGCTGAGGCATAATCTGGGCTTGAATCTGGGAGGTGGAGGTTGCAGTGAGCCGAGATCATGACAGTGCACTCTAGCCTGGGAGAGAGGACGAGACTCAGTCTCAAAAAAAAAAAAAAAAGGAATGAAGGATGATGTGGCGAAGTGAGTTGCTCAGATGGGTCCTTACAGGAGCGAAGAGAGGAGAACATCTCCAGGCATTGAGACGCAGATGCCCTACTCTCCTTCTCGTTATTCCCTCCACTGTGATGAAAATGTGACTCAGATGTGGACCCTCCTCCTGTTCACCTCCTGGTAAGATTGCCTTTCCTTAGACCCAGAAATTTGGATACCTCTTCAATGAATTGCCCAGACTCTTCCACCCCATCAACAGTGGTCATGAGCGAAGCTTTGCACTTGGAGTAAGACATTTCTCTCCTGACAGCGTTAACTTTCCATGCTCAGCAGCATTTGACAGAGTTGATTGCTCCCTGCTCCTTGATGAAGCTGACCTGAGAATGAGCTTCTTGGGACAGAAACAAGATGAAAAGTCTGGTGAGCTCAGGCCTGGTGCCCTCAAGGCAGACAGTCTCGTCAAAGATGTGTGCTGAGTTACAGCACCCCACCCTTTCCTGATTATTTCTCCTATGTCCCTGGACTCATGTTCTTAGTCTTCTTCATTACTTCTTCCCCTTTCTCTCCAGGCTCTTGATGGTAGAGATTCCTAGGGGTTAGCTATTCTTTCTTTTCTATGGACACAGGCGCTCCCTTCATGATCATATCTAATCTCATGGCTTTTGTCGGGGCTCAGCACACTATACTCCAAACTATGGCACTTTGGCATGCTGAACCTCTTTTTTTTTTTTTTTTTTGAGACAGAGTCTCACTATGTCACCCATGTAGAGGATAATTGGTGACTAGACAGAAAATCCATCCATCATAAATACAGTCTAGCTGTTGAACAACAGATTTCTGAGTCTACCATAACTTTCATGCACTCCAGCACTTTAGTGTTGAACTTGCCACCTTCAGATTCACACTGCAGCACCTCGGGTAAGAAGGAAAGGAAGTGAATATGCACAGAGGATCCACTTGTGTTATGAGCTTTACAGTTTAGCTGCAGTGGAGAAGAGTTTATTTGTTTCTTGAAAGTGAGGGCCTCACTCAAGGCCCTAGAGCTCTACAAGACCCTAGAGCAGGTGGCAATGCCAGCTAGGCTTGTGTCCTTCCCTTCAGGGTGATGAGTTCCTCCAGGCCCAGGCATGTCCACAGATTCTGTCTGAGGGACCAAAGTAAACAACCTGGGAAGTTTACGTGGTGTTCTGTTGTACTGCGGCTGAGCTTGCACTCAAGCCATGAGATGGAGTCCTTCCACTCTTCCCTTGCTCTTCCACAGGCAGAGGAGCCTCTCCCTGCAGTTACCTTCACCACAGGCTCAAGCGGAATACTGACAGGCTATTCTCAATGTTCCCTTAAGGCCCCAGAGCTTTTCAGTCAGCCTGTGATGAATGCTGCCTAGCCTGGGGCTCACCCTTCAGGGCAGCGGGCTCTTGCTTTTTTATTTGGCAAGAGGCGGTTGGGGGCATGAGGAAAAATCTTTCCTGTTCCAGAAATACTGAGGAGTGAACTATTAGTTTTTTCACAAGTCAGCTAATCCAGACAGTCTGAAGAACACTAAATCCTAAGAATACTTAAAATAACCCCTCAGGCTTTTTTTTGCTAGTCTTTTGTCCTCCCCAAATGCAAAGACAGTTTTGAAGGTCAGACCAAAATAGCTTCTTCACTAAAAATACAATTCTTATTACTATGGAGACTTACAGGAATAATGATCAAACAGACAAAACTATGTAAAGTTTTGTACATGATGTAATTATGTTTCATTTATTCAATTAATCCATTATTCAGAATACTGCCATCTAAGTAATCAAGTAACTCATATACATAAACCAAGTAAAGCACATATATGCCCCTTTAAAACACACACACACACACACACACACACACATATTCGTTCTTCATTGCAGACTCATAGATTGCAAAGTGTCTGAGATAGATAGCCATTTTATGTAAGCCTGTGATTTGGAGATGAGTAGCAGAATGTTAGGATGATTTGCTCAGATTCCACATCCAACTGGTAGGCCATCTGCACTGAATGCCCCAGAGTTTTACTCCAAGACATTTATTGACACAGTCAAGATCATGTAATGGCCCCCTACCACAATCCTAAATATGGCTATGCACTAAATTTTGAGGTGTGTGTGTGTGGTAGAAAAATTGTTCAAGGAAATTGCTGGATCTCAAGAGCTTTGATTGTGGCTGAACATCCAGAGCTTTTGTCCTGTAGTGATGTGACCTGGATCTTTCACACACCTTTCCTGTAATAATGGGGGAATGGACTCAGAGGATTTCAATATCACAAAGCAGATCGGCTTTCAAAGCACAAGGTTCTTACAGTTCCACAACTAACAGGTCTCACACTCTGTCTCACTCTTTGTGCTGACTTTCGATAGTCACACTCTTCTGTCACACTCTTCTGAGAAGGGGAAGTACAGACACATGTAATAAGGGCCAGTTTAGAGCCTCACTCGGTGACCAGGTGGCTGGACTGGAGAAGGAAGAGAGCAGGAGGTGGAGTGAGGGATATCTCCATCACTCTCTGATTCCGAGCTCGGGGGTGAGGGGTGGCGGGCTCACGGACCCTTAGCCTTCCAGGTCATCCAGTGCTGCCTTGTTATGGTTCTTTGAGTTTTGCTTGATTAATTCTCCTTTGTTTGAATGTTGTAGTAGTAGGGAGTCTGTGGTTAACAAATACATACATCTCTACATATATAGATATATGCATGTAAATACATATGCATATATAGAATGCATATACATTCATATGATGAAAATATAAATTCAATCATTAAAAAAGAGTATCTAGTGAAAAGGATGTCTTCATTTACCTTTCTTTATTGAACCTAGATTTGTATTCCAGGAGGAATAGTTATTCAGTTTTTTAGTACCTTTTCTATAATATATATGCTGAATCTAAGCATATATGCAGTAGTACCTATAAGACTTTTTCTCATTTTCATAGATTTCTGTGTGTAATTCCTTCCCCCCACCAGACAGTAATATGCTATATATAGTGTTTACTGTGGACTGAATTATGTCCCTTAAAAATTCATATATTGAAGTCCTCATATTCATATATTGAAATTCATATATTGAACCTCCAGTGTCACTGTATTTGGAGGGAGGGCCTATAAGGATAAAGTTAATGTTAAATGACATCATAAGAGTGGAGCCTTGATTCAAGAGGATTAGTATCCTTATAAAAAGAGTCACCACCAGCTGGGAATGGTAACTCTCGCTTGGTATCCCAGCACTTTGGGCAGCTGAGGCAGGAAGATCGCTTGAGGCCAGGAGTTCAAGATCATTGTGGGCAACTGAGACAGTATGGATATTTGCCCCATCTATGTGTGATATTGGAATCTAATCCCCAGTGCTGGAGGCAGGCTTGGTGGGAAGTGAGTGGATAATGGGGCTGGATTTCTCGTGAATGTTGCAGCGCCATTCGATTGGTGCTATTCTCCTCATAGTGCATGAGTTCTCATGAAACCTGGTTGTTAAAATTGTGGTACAACCCGCCTTGCTCTCTTACTCCTGCTCCTGCTCCTGGCATGACAGACCCCTGTTTCCCCTGTGCCTTCCACCGTGATTGGAAGCTTCCTGAAGCCTTCCCAGACAGAGAAATTGCTATGCTTTCTGTAAAGCCTGCAGAACTGAGAGCTAATTTAACCTCTTTTCTTTATAAATTACCCAGTTTTAGGTGTTTCTTTGTAGTAATGTGAGAATGAACTAATACAGGGGCAAACTTCTCATGAATGGTTTAGCGCCAAATCCTTGGCGCTGTACTGGAGATAAATGTACTATTTTAAACAATTCTGAACTGTATGTTCCGAATAAAAGACCGACACGGAACCCCATATATTTGGTATTGCATTGCGGTTAACAAGTCACACATGTACTATCCATGTTCCTAGGAACTTCTGTACTGAAGCTCCTGCACATCTGTGAAGTGTGGGAGCTGTGGGTGAAAACAGTAAATCCTTCCAGTTGCATGTGTGTGTCACTTAACTAAGGAATTCTGGGAAAGTAAAAGTTGTCACCGTAAAATATCAACTGTCATTTTCTGTAATGAAAAATCTGGTAACATCTGCACACTCAGATTCAGAGTTATTGGGTTAGACTCTAGTCCTTAATACCAGAAAGCGTGAACTTAATACCTATTTGTATATGCAGAGGAAAACACAGACAGTGGACGGGTAACTGACTTTTTTCATTTTCATTTTGGAGTCTCTCTTTTGCCTTTTGAGATAACTACTTATTACCAAAGGATTTTGGCAAATTTTTCTCTCATTTGTAAAAAAGAAATAAAGAATCCTTTCTTTCTGGATGATTAGCTGTGGCCTGCTTCTCTTTTGGCCCCACCTGTGAACGCGGATGTCACAGAAGAAAATGAATCTTCTGGTGAACTGGAGAAGTGCTTCTGACCTGGTGAATGTATGTGGTTCTGGTTGATGGTGCTATTTGCTAACATCTCCTGGTGCACCTGGGAAACCATAGGTCATCATGATGGCTTAATTTATATTTCTGCTGCCTGGGCCTGTGGGTGCCCAGATTAACATTATCTCGGGTGTGTCTGTGAGGGTGTTTCCATAAGACTAGCAGTTGAATTGGTTGATTAAGTAAAGTAGGTTGCATTGCCAGTGTGGATGGGGCTCATCCAATCTGTTGAGGGCCAGATTAGAATGAAAAGTGAGAAAAGGAGGAATTCACCATTTTTCTTGCCTCACTTCCAAAGTTAGGACATCTTGTGTCATTATTCCCACACTTCAAGTTGATATCTATGTCCTCTAATTCCCATGTTTTTCAGGCATTAGGACTTGAACCTAATTATACCACGGGTTTTCTTGGCCTGCCAGCTTGCAGAAAGCATCAGGGACTGCCGACTGCATACCGGGCTTGCTTCACTTTCATGATAAATCCTTCTGTATCTGTATTTATCTGTCTTTCTACATACATCTGCTATGTTTCTCTTGATGACCCTGACTAATAAAGTCATGGTTTTCTAAATCAGTGGGAATGTGTGATAAGCATAACATATCTCGGTTTCAGATATTCATTTGGGCAACCTGGCTGGCCCTTATATGCTAAATTCTCTCACATCACCCAGTTTTACATCCATATTCTTCAAACAATGAAAATTTTGAAGTAGTCAATTGATCTTCTTTTTGAAATCATTGTAGATCAGACATGAGACAAAAAGTGACAAGTCTGTCACAATTCTACATGCATATTAATAAAGAAAACATTTATTAACCAAAATCAAGTTTTAGTTCAGAAACAAGGCCGTTTTCATAGGTAATAGGAAATAGGAATGTAGACAGAATTTCTATGCTCCTATCCCTACTAATTGCCTCACTTCCTTAAGTAATCAGAGTGGAAACACAGCTCATAAAATGTGAGTATCAGCTGGGCTCAGTGGTGTGTATTTATAGACCCAACTACTGGGATGTTTAAGGCAAAAACATTACTTGAGCCCACAACTTCAAGTCCATCCTGGGCCACATAGGGAGACCTCATCTCTAAAAATGAACTAAGAGGCTGGGTGCGATGGCTCAAGTCTGTAATCCTAGCAATTTGGGAGGCCAAGTAGGGCGGATCACCTGAGGTCAGGAGTTTGAGACCAGCCTGGCCAACATGGTGAAACCCCATCTCTACTAATAATACAAAAATTAGCTGGGCTTGGCGGTGCAAGCCTATAGTCCCAGCTACTTGGGAGGCGGAGGCAATCACTTTAACCTGGGAGATGGAGTCTGCAGTGAGCTGAAATTACACCACTGCACTCCAGCCTGGGAAAATAAATAAATAAATAGATAAATAAATAAAAATGAACCAAGAAAGAAACAAAAAGTCATTATCAGGCAAAATTGATTACAATGTTTAGCCTAAACCTCTCTCCTCTTCTGTCTTCTGCCCTGAAAATGGGGCCTTCTTTCCCTTTTGGAAAGTCAATTCACGGATATCTTGAAAGACAAAGACTGTTGTTTTTTCATTACAATTGCTTGATCTACTCTGATATCCTTGAACATTGCAGGCTACTCTGCTGGTGGGGTCTCATATTCATGAATCCCAAGTGTAGTCATAATCTCTGCAAGAGTGTCTTTCCAAGGTTGATGATTTGTCTCCTTGACCTTCCATTCAACCCCCACCTAAAGACATCTGCCCTGATATGGTCCCAATTATTAAAAAGTAAAACAAAGTGAAAACAATAGCATTGTGAATTAACCTTCCTTCTGTGCTGGACTTTACAGAATGTGTTAGAGCTGGTAGCTGAAAAAAACTAGGGTTTGTTTCCCTGGCGAGTAACAAAGACTCTCTATGAGAACGTACGTTTTGATAAATAAAAGTTTTGTGACTTGGTTCTAGTAAGAAGGTCACTAGGAGGATTCTCCAAAGCAGCGTCTTCCTGAGGGAAAGTGACAAGAACATTCTATGGGGTGATGGAGAGGGCAGAGAGAGGGTGTATCATCACATATAGAGGAGGAGTCCCAGTTGCCCAGACACAGTGAGTGATTCTGCCAGCACATAGTTCACATGTTATGGTAATGAGGCTCCTGACTGAGTGGAGACTTTAGCATGGTAATGAGGAAAGTTCATGCCGGTTTGTCTGTAAGTTGCTGGGTTATGCCAGGAGCTGGTTCCCACCAGCAAGCTTGTATAACAGGCTGATTGCTCAAGTTGGTTAAATTCTTACAATCCCTGGAGACCCTCCCTGTCTGCTTACAGAACAATTAACTGCATGTACTCCTGCAAGACTTTCTGGAGATTTGATATTAAGAGAATTTTATAAAATCAGACATGGGAGGTTCAAGGAAGAGAAGTGGATTCTAAGGGTCATGTCTTTGGAACATGCTGATGTGACCACTTAACTTCTCTAATGGTAGTCTCTGTGGTGCTGGTCTTGGACCCAGGGCAATGAGAAAATCTTGGATGTCTACTGCAGAAGGGGTAGTGAGTCCAGCCAGGGTTTCCTGATGGTCAAGCACAGAATCCTCCTTGCTCTTGTTTGAATTGTCTCACTCCTTGGGAGAGGGGAGCTGCCTCTGACCTCAGCCCAATCCTCAGCATGGGGACGGCAGGAAGATGATGTAAAAGGCACGGAGGGGCTGGAGAGAGGCCATGGCAACAGGGAGGGGAATAGCATGGGGCTGTACCATGAGAGGATGATGGTGCGATTCACTGAGATTGGAAGACTCTTGTTTCCCTCTCCCTCAACCTATGGTCCTTCACTGGGGCCTTGCTTCCACTCTTGTCTCCCAAATAGTTGAGTTCTGCACAGCAGCTGGGCTGATCTTTAGGCAACATTATTCTTGTATATAACATGCTTGATTTGTTCCCCATGAGGAACGTACTTTATTCTTCCATCTTCACAGGCATGAAGGGTCTGAACCTCATTAACTCCTATCATTAATACTCCTGGCTATGACGATCTTGTCCTGACCAAACACCTTTTGTGCTTCTAACACGCCGAAACTCTATCCATTCAGGACTATTTTTTAAAACTGAAAATGTTTTATTACATTAAGTAATAAATACATACAAAGATGCAAATAATTGTAGTCATTCTCTTTCAGATGTTTTAATCAACTTCTTGTAAACACAGAACCAGAAAGTCTACTTACAGCCTTGCTGTTTGTCAGGACTTTTGAACTGTCTTTCTCTTTGCTGGGATGATTCTCCACTTGGTGTCTGCATGACTGGCTGCTTTTCCTCCTGTTCAGATTTCATTCTCTGAGATAGGTCTTTTCCTGGTGACACTCTGCCCTATGATGTCTGTGGCACACACAGAACCTCTATATCGTGCTGCTCTGTGTAATTTTCTGTGTACTATACTGTGTATTTTTCCTCCTGACACTTAGCAAAATTTTGCATGCTTAGAACAATTTTGTATGTTTATTTTTATCCTTGTATAATGTGGCCCCAAAAGAGCAGTGACCTGTCTTGGTGTGTGTTGCATCAGCACTCCCTCAAACTGTGCCTGGAGCAAGGTACCTACTCAGTAGATGTCTGCTGGATGAATGAATGAGCGAAGGAATGGATGACAGGAGAGGGGATGAAGTCACAATGTGGAGAGGGGGTGGGGGCAGGTGGGGACTGATCCCTCTGTCCTATGGTTTTAGAGACAAGGCATCCCTGACTGAGAAGACACCTGTGATCTGGTACCTGAAGCGAGGAAGGTCAACTCTACCTTTCTTCACAGCAAGCATGGCTCCAGCTTTCAGTGTCCCACCTTCTCCTGCTGCTTTGAGGTGTTGGGAAGACTGCACTCACTTCCTGACATGCCTATTTTACCTAGAGGCAGTGGATTCTGTTGAGCACTGAGATTTCCCAAACTCAGTGTCCCTGTGCAAACTTTTAAGTTCACAGCCCCACCTTGGAGAAGCAAGATCTCAATGACTTCTCCCGAGGAGAGACTTCAATACAGCTGCTGTCTGGTGCCAATGAGAGCAACTATTACTGACATGGAGTCATCCGAGGAATATAAATTGCTATTTCTGAGGGTCTGGAAGAAGAGCAGAAATATAGAAGTCAGAAATCTCAGACTGAAGAACCAAGGTGCAGATCTGATGACATGGTATCTCTGTTGTATTCTGACTTAGGCTGTTCAAAAAGACCCACTCTGTCCCCGGCACAATCACCTGAGTGCTGCACCTGTCCACAGCTTGCAAGAAAGGGCTTCCCCTTCCTGTTTCTCATGGATTCCTGAGTGAAGCCCTGTAGTGGAGGCCAGGGCAAGGGCTCTCATTATCCATTTCTTCTCTCTCTGGGTCTACAAATCCCTAATTCTCGAGGCTGTGCCCTCCCTGACAGGTGTTGAATGAACCCTTTGACTCACCACTGGGGACAACTATGGAGGGCAGAATGGGCAGGGGACAACTCACCTTCATGAGTGCTCCCACCTCACCGTCCTCCTCCTTCCCCTTCCCCTTCCCACGTGACCAGCAGCTCCTCATCTCCAGGACATGGAAGTTTTGGGAATGATGGCTACCTCTCCTCCAGGCAGTATTACAATCTGTCCCTATTGCTGTCTGAACAATTTATCTCATTGCACATTTGACTCAAACCCAGGTTCCACCTCCAGTACAATTGCTAATAGCTGGAGATTTGATGTGCTCATTTAAAAGGAATATATCACTGAGATTAACCTTTTTAAATCTGGTTTCACCATATATATAGCATTCTTGACTTTTTCTGTTTCTGTTTTGGTGTTTTCTATCATAACATTCAATTCTATCAAAATTTGTCGTTCATAAATTGTAATGAAACACGTGCATTTTCAACTTATTCACTGCAGCTCTTTTTTTCTTGGTATAGAAATCATGTCAATAAAAACCATAGTTGGACCATAAAGCATCAAATGGGACCTCGGTATCTAACTGGGCTCAATTCTGGAATACAGCTAAAACAAGTGGAGATCTGTACACAAGTTATAGGCTGGTGTTGGGGGAGAGGTCAGTGGATGGAAAATTGCTTAGAGGAGATATCAAGGCGAGGGAGACCAATGCTTAGTTGGCTCAATTGGATTTTTTTAAGGCAGACCTGGAATCAGGTATCACATGGAGGATGATGGGGGAATTAAGGAATTTGGTCAGATATTGAGGGTGAGAGGTTCATGATAAACCCATATCGCTAGAGCAGACTGTCACCAAATGACAGTAGAGCGGCCGACGAAGACACACAGACCTTTCCAGATGAATTTGCAAAGCAGTTTATTGTGGGTTCACAAGGCACTTCAGTTCAGGAAACCTGAAGGGGTATGGAGACTGAAGAGGACAGATGCTGATACCCAGGGTATGCGGAGAGGGATGGGATCTTGGCTATGATTGAGGAGCCTGGCAGGTGAGTGATGATGAGGAGTGCTGATACAGGAGCTTAGATGATGGTATCCAGGTGAACTGGCACCACTGGATACCGTCGAGAATCCCGTGGATTTCTGTTTTCACATGCAACTACATAGAACCTCCGTCCTGGTCTGTCTGCATACCTGCAGGTTGAAATATTCTGTGCACCTGGATTTATGAGGTCACAGTGGAGTAAAGGCACCCGGTAGCGACTACGATGACAATTGTGGAGAGTTCTGTTACGAGGCAGCGCATACTGCGGTTATAACAACCTTAACTACATTTGCAAAAGTTGTACGAAGAAAAGTATTTTCGTCTTTGCAACGCTGTTCAAATCTATTTATTACCCGCATTGCAATGGTGAATCGAGGGGGGTTCATATTGATGTGCTGCTTGGCAAACCACTGAGCTCGTAAACTGTGGGGGTCTGGAATGGAGTGAGCCCTCCACACCCATGAGCCCCAACAGAAGAAGCAGACAAATTTGGGAAGTGAACAGTTTTGGAACCATGTTTCCTGTAAGAATAGAAGAGAAGTAACTACTCCCTGATCTGGTCTTGGCTATGACACACTCTGTAGTGTCTCAACCCACAGGCCCCTGTGCTGCCACTCTGAGTCCCATTTCCTTTTCTTCCTGTCCCCAGAGTGTGCCACATCTCCTAAGCACTAACTTCAGCTCACCTCTCCCTGAGGTGCTGCCCCGTCACTGTCCCTCCTTTCCCAGCTCTGGGGATTGTTGACTTACCCTGTCTCTGAGCTGCAGCTCCTGTGAGAACTGATCCAGCTGGTTGTTCTGGGGTTCAGGGGCAGCTGGTCTCCCTTACTTGGAACTGTTTAAATAAAGCATCTCCTGGTGGGTTGGGCCAGCAGAGCCAGGAGGGAGGGTCTCACTCTTGGTCATGCAGAAACCCACAAACTGATGCATGGTCCACTTGTGCAATCAGCCTTTTTATCTGATGACTTGGCTGAGCAACAGATACCCAAGGACAGCCCTGTTGCTCTTTCTGCTCTAAGGACTCTAATTCCAAGTCATCCTGTGTAAGACAGAGTTTTGCTGGTTGGATTTGGACTCTGGATGAAAACGATATGCTGCCTGCAGAATGACCACAGATTTTGTGACTGTCCTCTGGCAGGCCCCTAATTGACTAAATGACATGAAGGCAGGCATAGTAGTTAGAACAAATATAGCCACAGAGGGCTGTTTGCCCAGGAGGAGCCTAGCTTCCCTTTCATTGTTAGTAATATCCTTGATTCTCTCTCTCACACAAATGCTCTCCATCTCATCCACCATGCTTTGCTGGAAACTTGAGCTACTACTTTCTTGGGGTACAAGATTCTGTAGATAATTAAAACAATCTGCTCCACATATTTGAGGGAGTTTTTTCTTTACTTCTCTTGCGTTGGATCCACTTCTCTTAAGTCTTGCCCTCATTATTGCTACCACTTTTTGTAAAGTTACACAGCCTAAAAACACATTGAGGAAAGTTGTAAAATCTGGCAGACAATGTGCATTCGGGCATGAACGTTTGGTGTCATGAAAGATTCCAACCTAGCACTGGGTATTCCTGTGTTCTTTCCAGCCTATGGTATTTTCTAAAAAACAGTGTGTTCTGGGGTTGTCATTCATCTTCCTGATAAGTTTCATTTTGTGATATTAACAAGAAAATGTTTCTGTATTTACAAAATGAACATTAAAGACAGAGCACTGTATTCCTGAAAGTATAGAAGTCAAGTGTACAATTTGATACACAAAGCATCCACTTATTTTTAGTCCTCAGAGAAACACAGGAAAGTAATTGTAGACATATAATTGTATTAGAGTGTAATAGAGGTAATATAACTTGTGTGAACATGGTTTCATGGGGACACTGATGGTGAAGGAAATCACTTGGCTTGAGAAACAAGGAAGACTTCCAAAAAAGTTTCATTTCAGCAGAGCCCTAAAGGCTAAGCAGGGGTGTTCAGGGGCTTTAGGGAAGAGATGAGCATTCTGGGCACAGGGGGTGATGTGGGGAAATTGTACAGAGGTGGGAAGTGAATTGCAGGGGTAAGTCCTGGGTACCAACAGATGTTAAATCTCTGGTCTAGCTTTGAGATTAGAAAATAGAAAGTAGACCCTTAAATAATAC
The DNA here is from genome assembly GCF_008728515.1 of Papio anubis. NCBI lineage: Eukaryota > Metazoa > Chordata > Mammalia > Primates > Cercopithecidae > Papio > Papio anubis. The sequence continues at coordinate 85,558,133 of NC_044982.1, forward strand.
CATATATCTTCCAGGAGTTAATCTGCATAATTTTTACTACCATCCCATTTTCCTGTCATTTATAAATGCAATAATTTTATCAGTGGAGACCCTGTAAATGTGGACACAATGATGACCTGGCTGAGGACTCAATGTGCAGCTAATAGTGCTCTGCCTTGAAGTCCTGCCTGGCCCTGACATTCATTAGCAGCTTTATCATGAGGCAAGTTTGTTTTTTCATGTATATTGTGATGATTTTTGTAGGTGATGAGAATGTAAAGGTGAATGATACGTAGAGTATCCCCTCTGTGATGCTGACAGTCACACTGGGTAGAAAGACTTGCACTCAAGTGTCTATAGTATGAGGCAAAAGACAGAGACCAGCCCCAGGGCATGTACTTGGCTAAACGGTGCTTCTTCTCAGCATACACAGTGCTATTTATAATGTTTGGTTTGGAAGATAAAGCTTGACATTGGAATAGTTCACTAAAGGTTTTCATCACTGTCTTATCTTTAAAATCACATGATGTTGGTTGGTGTAACTGCTGGTGTTATCACTTAGAGCTGAGTAACAGCTGCTGCCTGTGGAAAGCCTCGGTGCCTCAGGCCTCTGACTCCATCTCTCCCTCTCCACACTTTTATCCTATCTGTTCAGTGATGACACCTGCCTGGCTCCTGGAGACATCTGTGCTTATGATGCAGCATCAGACTTATCATTGAAGTGTCTTAGCAGTACTAGACTCATAACCTACCCAATTGGCAACCATATCTTCATCTTCCCACTGTGGGAGGTTTTTTTTTTCTTTTTTTTTTTTTTTTTTTTTTTTGACACAGAGTCTTGCTCTATCACCTAGCCTGGATTGCAGTGGTGCAACTCACTGCAACCTCTGCCTCCTGAGTTCATGTGGATTCTCCCACCTCAGTCTCCTGGAGTAGCTGGGATTACAGGCACTGATACAACACCTGCCTAATTTTTCTATTTCTCTTTAGTAGAGATGGGGTTTCACTCATGTTGGCTTGACTGGTCTCAAACTCTTTGCCCCAGGTAATCCATCCACCAGCCTTTCAAAGTGCTGGGATTACAGGTGTGAGCCACCACCCAGCCACTAAAATTGTATTCAGAACATGCTCATGAGGTTTTTCTGATTGTCCCTTGTGTAGATTTCCTGTGTACATTTCCAGCTACTCTCATTTGCTACAGAACTAGTACAAATGATCCACTCTGATATTTATGACATTTGATAGAAAACTGCTTTATATAAAGCAGGAATAACGTGATAAGCCAACATTAAAGAAAATTCTGTTATGAACTCTATAATCAAAACAAAATTCTCTGTAACTTCAGCATGATTTTGTCTTTACCAGACACAAGGCACTTCACCGGCTCTTTATGTTATTGGTATAACCTTGTCTTGCAGCCTAATTTAATGACATTTTCAGACCTGACCCACACTTCCGAGAGGAATAGTTGGAATTATGCCCCAGCATTAACTTATTTTTGGAAACCAATGAACATTGTAAAATATCGTCCCTGGCAGCACTTCTGCATTTGTGGTAAAAACCACTGTTGAGTACACTGGATTGATCTATGTCTTTTTTTACATAGCATTTATGTGCAAAAATATAATGTTCAATGCTTGCAATTTCTTCAACTCCAGGGTACCCTTGCAATATTTGCTCTTAACTTGCTGACAGGAGGTACCAAACCATCAGTACCTTCCTGCACACAGATTTCCCTAATGCAGCAGTGGCTATCTATGGGAAAGACAATGCACACTATTTACTAGGTTGGTGCAAAAGTAATTGCGATTTTTGCCATTAAAAGTAATACAAGATTGTCATAATAATATGGTGCAGGTTAATTAAATTGCACCAAATGGAATAATGTTTTACTTACCTAAGTTCTAAAGATATTTGGTGTACTGAGCTCTTCCTCATCTCTGGAACCACAGAGAGGTGCCCCTAGACCTTCCTTTTTGTGTGGGGCCTCCTGCATATCTCCTCTGAAAGCCATTGAATAAGTAGATCTGACACCTTTGATCCAGTTTCTGGCATGAAAGAGGGAAGAACTAAGTCTTTCTTCTTTTTCCTCAACTATAACAAGTTCTTTCCCTATCTGGAAAGGGAAGAAATGGAAATAGAACTCAGATGGAATTATGGAGAGGTGTGTCTTAGGAGGAATGAAAGAAAATGTGTTTCCTAAGAAACAGGAAAACTGCATTCATGTCTCATTGCATATTTTAAAAATATTTCTTTTTTTCTTTTTTTCTTTTTTTTGAGATGAAGTGTCACTCTACTGCCGAGTCTGGATTGCAGTGGCGCCCTTGGCTCACTTCTAACTCTGCCTCTTGGGTTCAAAGGGTTCTTCTTCCTCAGCCTCCTGAGTATCTGGGGTTACAGGTGTGCACCACCACACCCAGCTAATTTTTGTATTTTTGTAGAGACAGGGTTTCACCATGTTGGCCAGGTAGGTCTTGAACTCCTGTCCTCAGGTGATTTGCATGCCTCGGCCACCCAAAGTACTAGGATTATAGGCATAAGCCACTGTTCCTGGCCTTATTTCTGTTTATTGATACAGAATAGGGGTACATATTTTCAGGGTCCATGTGATAATTTAATACATTCATATAATATGTAAAGATCATCGGGGGGAAATTGGGATAACCATTACCTTAAATATTTGCTGCTTCTTTACGTTAGAAACATTCAAATGATTCTCTTCTAGCTGTTTTGAAGTGTACAGTAGATTATCACTAAGTATAGTCATCCTCCTGATCTATCAAACACCAGGTCTTATTTTTTATATCATTTCTTATATTTGTACCCATTAAGAAACCTCTCTTTATCCCCATTGCATTTTGAGCACATAAATGCATTTGCTGAGATTTCAGAGCTCACTGGAAATTATTATATAAGTTAGTGTCTCTGTAAATGAAGTTGTTATATAAATTTTGTGTCACAGTGATGTCAGGTGTAGATTGTGTATAGTCTTGTCCAGATACCAGCTCTGACTTTTTCTTTTTCTTTTCTTTTTTTTTTTTTTTTGAGACGGAGTCTCGCTCTGTCGCCAGGCTGGAGTGCAGTGGCGCCATCTTGGCTCACTTCAAGCTCCGCCTCCCGGGTTCACGCCTCCTGCCTCAGTCTCCCGAGTAGCTGGGACTACAGGCGCCCGCCACCACGCCCGGCTAATTTTTTGTATTTTTAGTAGGAATGGAGTTTCACCGTGTTAGCCAGGATGGTCTCTATCTCCTGACCTGGTAATCTGCCCGCCTCGGCCTCCCAAAGTGCTGGGATTACAGGCCTGAGCCACCGCGCCCGGCCAGCTCTGACTTTTTCCATTTGAAACTCTTACTGTAAGAGTTTTCCACGGCCAGGCGCTGTGACTCACACCCGTAATCCCAGTACTTTGGAAGGCAGAGGCGGAGGGATCACTTGAGGTGAGGAGTTTGAGACCAGCCTGCCGACATGGCGAAAACCCATCTCTACCAAAAACACAAAAATTAGCCAGGCACGGTGATGTGCACCTGTAACCCCAGCTATTCAGGAGGCTGAGGTAGGAGGACTGCTTGAACCCGGGAGTCAGAGGCTGCAGTGAGCCAATATCACGCCACTGCCCTCCAGCCTGGGATACAGAGCGAGACTTCCTTCTCAAAAAGAAAAAAAAAAAAAAAAAAAGATTTGGACGGTTACTCATCCTCTCTATGCCTCTGTTTCATAATCTGTAAAATGCAACAACACATACATTGGTTTGTACGGGAAATTTAATGTGGTAATTTGTGTGTGTGTGCACGAAATAACGAAACATGTAGCATAAAACATTGCAAAAGGAAAAAGAAATCTTCATAAGGACGATCAGTCTTAAGCCTCAAGGTGTTAGTGTAGTATCTGTTACTGCATTATCCCCTCTGTGGTGTTTGCAATAAGACAGTATGCTTGTTTCTTTTCCTTACTCCCCAAAGTGAAGGCATTAGAACTAGAAATCAGGGTTTTGTCTGTTTTTGACCAAGTGCTTCTTAGGTGGACAGCAAGTCATTTTGATAGGACCTCTGCTTCTCAGGGACCCTTACCCAAACTGAGATAGAAGAAATCACCTTTTAACATCTTGCATTTACTTGTGAAGTCAGAACAAAGGAAAAAGGATCATCATAAAAATTATATTTTCCATCAGTTTGGTGGTAAATTTGAGGAACTGTCTTAGCAGATAATTAGAGCACCTTTTCATGATAAAAGTATACTACCTGCATGATTTAGTCTCTGTTTTGTACAGAATTTGACGAATTTGACCAAATCATTGACCTTGAGCTTCATTTTTTTTCTACTGTCCTTGGATCCTTTATTCTTCTGTGAAAATATTTTCCAAGGTAGAATTGTTTAATTTACAGCTCTAGATGAAACAGCACACAAAATTATGAAACATGTACAACAGGTGGAAAGTGAGGTGACTGATGTTAGAAAGTACACATAGATAGTAAAAATTGTTCATTGTTATGCATTTCTTTTAATGGCAGTGAATAATTAACACATTAGTCCATAATGTTATGTATATTATTGCTTAGGACCATGTTGTAAAAATGCAAGAGTGAATGAAACCAATAATATTAGTTAATAGTACAAGTGGAATGGGGGCATGGTCCAGGGATGCCTGATGTCTGGGAAACCCTGAGATCAAGAGCTGGGCTTGCCTAATTCAACAGCCTACTTGCCTAAATTTCTCAATTTGTGATAATTCCTTTATTTCTCAACACTAGTCACTATGACTGGTATTTTTTAGTAAATGGTACCTTTTCTTCAAAGGGATTCTTGGCCTCTTACCCTGTCAAGACATGCTCTTCCTTTGAAACCAGGATATTTTCCTTCATGGAGCATCATTTCTTACTCCATCTCTTTGTATCTCCTATTTGGCTCACATCCTTCCCTTAAAAGGAACAAGCTTGGTGGTCCATCTAAAGTAATGGACTTAAAAAAGTAGATTAGAGTTTCACTCCAAACTCTGCTATTCACTAACATGGGACCTCAAACAAGGCACTTTTCTCCTCTTTTCTACCAGGGAAATGATATTAATATTCTTTGTTTCTTATATCACAAATACACAAACCTAGTAAGTCTGATGGTGGGACACTCTGCATCTTGAGCACAGGTGAAAGTCCATGGTGTCTCTAAAATAGTAGAAACAAGGGTTACCTACAAGACAGTCCTGTTGTGAGCCTTAATAAAAATGGCTTGAATGAAATGGCTTCACCCATGTGCTGTTGGGTTCCTTCTTTTTTCCAATGCTCAATGAAAAATTACAGTGTATGTAAATGTTCAGTAGGTGATGCTGAAATTTTCTTGGCTAGATAGCACCTGCCAAACAAAGCTTCCTCTTGGATGTAGTGAGTTTTGAGCCCCTTGATCACCTATTAGTCTAGAGGTAGGTGAAGGGAAGGGAGATAGCCAAGAAGAGGAACTATTACATTGTTGTTTGTTAACTGAGAGATATCTTCCAGGCTATTAACCAGTCCTCTAATCTAGATCTCAGGGGCTTGAGATCATCCTATAGTATCTGCGCTAATGCTTTCTCTTGCTCCATTAAATGACAGTTCTAAATGACAGGACCTCACATCTTCTCTACAATAAAATAGATTACAAGCATGTTTTTTTTTTGTTGCATAGTTTAAAAATAATGATGTAATCTGTATATAATAATTTTATCTCCTGACCTCGTGATCCACCCGTCTCGGCCTCCCAAAGTGCTGGGATTACAGGCTTGAGCCACCGCGCCCGGCCTGAAACCCCCATCTCTACTAAAGAAAACACAAAAATTAGCCAGACGTGGTGGCTCACGCCTGTAATCCCAGCTACTCAGGAGGCTGAGGCAGGAAAATCTCTTGAACCCTGGAGACAAAGTTTGCAGTGAGCCAAGATAATGCCACTGCACTTCAGCCTGGGCAACAGAGTGAGACTCTGTCTCAAAAAACAAACAAACAAACAAACAAAAAACAATATTGTAATAATAGATCATCTTATTCTTGGTCACGAGCTCCTAGCTATAAGCCCTCCAGTTAGCGAGGATGCGACTCAGGGGCTTCTGGACGGCATTGAGAACTTGTTGCCCATTCTGGCTTGGTTCCTATACCTGTACCACTTGACCCTGCTGAAACAGTGGTGACACCTTTTCACCACCTTGTTTCTTCTGCTCCTGTACTGATTGTCTCCCGTAACTAGACTTCTAGAAGTTGGATGGATCTTCCTGACCTCACACAACCAATGTAAGTAAAACCACTCACAGTTCCAATAGGCATAATTGTGCAATTCCCGCCACACAGCAAAAACAGTCAGAGAGATCAGAGAATGAACTTCTTGGACAGGTAGGGGGAGACTGGCAATAATATCCACTACCACATCAACCTTATCCCAAGTTCAGGTGTTGCTGTGCTCAGTGCTCTAATAAAGGATGACTGAATGGCAACAAAGGGGGATGGCAAATCAGAAACAAAAAAGGGAACAAGGGTTGGAGTTAGGACTACTTAAGGACTTACCCCAGGTGTTTTCAGCCTTCTTTTCACACAGACAGCATTGAGCACTGTAAGCAGGGTGACAGGACCACTTAGATAACCCGCGGAAGAGTCCACACACTTCTTTTCCCCCATGAGGTCTGGCACAGCTAGCTGTAAGATACACTTTGGGGTCCTAGAAAGATGACCTAGTCAAAATGGCAGAGATTGTTCCCCTCCAGGGCTAGGTTCCTGGATTGACCGGGGACTTACGCAGGTTACCTTGCAGAGAAAAGAAAGAAAGAGAAAGAAGGCTGGGCCTGGGGGCTCACGTCTATAATCCCAGCACTTTGGGAGGCGGAGGTGGGCAGATCACCTGAGTTCAGGAGTTTGAGACCAGCCTGGCCAACATAGCGAAAACCCATCTCTACTAAAAATACAGAAATTAGCCAGGTGTGGTGGCACTCGCCTATAGTCCCAGCTACTTGGGAAGCTTAGGCAGAAGAATTGCTTGAACCTGGGAGGCAGATGTTGCAGTGAGCCAAGATCACACCACTGCACTCCAGCCTAAGCAGCAGAGCGAGACTCTGGGGGAAAAAAAAAAAGAGAGAGAGAGAGAGAGAGATGGGTATGGGCCCAATGTAGATGCTACACACTCACACAGTCACAGATTCAGACAGTGCACTCCCAGATAGATCCCAACTGAGAGGGCTACATACAAATCTTGAACGCTTTTCTCAACCTCATGGGCCCATGAAGAGCCATGTTGCCCAGGCTGGTCTTGAACTCCTGAGCTCAGGCAATCCACCCTCCTCAGCCTCCCAAAGTGCTAGGATTAAGGCGTGAGCCACTGCACCTGGCCGACAATACTGTTTTTCAAATTTAACAAATCAGAAATAGAGAATAGAGAGTGTATCCAAATGAGACCCATGGGTTGCCCTGTGTCCGCATCAATGCCTCCTCTAGGAAATTGTTGAAGGGAAAAATGTTCTGCTGGAGTTAAAGTGGCTCCCTGGCCAAATTGGATGCTCCGACAGGTTTGAGAAGGGGAAACCATTCCTGCATCTCATCATTCCTGGTCTCTTGGTCCCCAGTGGGGACTATGACTCAGGTGCCAGTGGCCTGGCCATAGCTCCTTCACCAGGTGAAGGAGGCAGTGCCGACAGCTCATTTAACTGAACTAGCAAAGTACCATCATCCCTTTCCTATTACTCCAACAGTACAGGCTTAGTAATAGTCCCCTGTACCATAACTTTACATTTTTCTGTGTCAGCTTATATTGCCAAAGCAACACAGAACACTGTCTATAAGAGATTTCTTTCCACTTTTCTTCCTTGTTACAAAAGCAGTCTAGCTGCCAGATGACATAATAACTAAAGAATCTATTTTTGGTCACTTTTCCCCCACATTCTGATGGATGAAGGGGCCAGGTTGTATTACAAAAGTATTTTTTTCTTTTAATGGATTCTTAGGCAATGGATGCCCAATTTTGTGAAATGCAGCCTAACAGCCTGCCTGAGAGGACAAAATCAGCATTTTTCACATTAACCAAGATAAAATTACAATTAACATACAAAAAAGATGCAAACACCAGTTATTCCACTCAGTGTCTGAGTGCTTTTGATCCACTCCATCGGGGGAGGGATGACCTCTAGCCAGCAATGTAGTGAATGGCCACTCGTGAGGAAGAGGGAACAAATGGCCACCTTGAGCTAGGCCACCAAGATGCTGCTGGTTGGTCCTCGGCACTCACCAAAAGTAACTGTGAGGCAGAGAGGATGGGTTTCCTAAGTCAGGCCTACTGAGCTTCAGCTAGTGATTCCTTTAGGATGCCCCCTGACACACAGGTAAACGGGACAAACAAGAACAGTAATGAGACCTCACAAGTCAGAAATCAGATTTCAGAAGTGAGACCAAGAGGCCCAAGAGTAGTACCCCTGGACAGTGCCCTATGGGCTCCTTCCAAGTGGGAAAGATGCCCTTGAGCAGGTCCCTTTGTGTAGGTGGAGGAGAGTCGATGGGACCTCCAAAGAGGTTGTAAAACCTCTAAGAAGGCCAGTAGATTGGGAGAAGGAAATGGAGGATGTCACCTGTGCTTGGGAACACACAGTAAAGATTTCTTCCATTTCCAGAAAACATTCCTCCCCTGCAAGCAAGCCTGAGCTGAAGGTTGGCAGTGAAATGCTGGCAAGAAAGATTCCAGGGACTTCAGTGGATCTCCAGGTTCACCACAGTGGCAAGAAGGCATTGAACCAGGGACAAATGCCCATGAGGAGCCTCCAGGCTAGCTCTTGTTAAAAACAAGTTTTGGTGCTGCAAAAGGAATAGCACTCAAATGGAAATTTTCTCAGCAAGGCAAATTTACTTCTACAGAAGGATGCAGCTTGTGCCAGTCTCGATGGCAAAAGCACACTGAGCTGGGTAGGACCAGGGTTTTTATCCCTAATGCAATTTGTTCCTACTGCTGTGTCCTTTCTCCACTGGCTGGGGTTGGACTGCACAGTCTAAACTGACCCAATTGGCTGTTTGAAATTGAACACAGGTATCTAGGCAGGAAGGGGAAGGCTATCCCTTATGGCACAAGGCATGTCTAGGTTTGTCAGGGCATGTCAGGGTGCGGCAAGGGCAGAAAGGGTTGTTTACAGCATGAGTAACTAGAGAAACTAGAGAAACAGAGATCCCAGAAGAACAAGGAATTAAAGCCTTTTGAAAAGGAATTTATCATCTCTGACACTCTCCACTAAATTTTAACCACAATAGATTCATTGCCTGGTGCCTAGCAAGTCAACATACCAAATAATGGCAATAAAGGCAGAGAGATAGTGTAATATTCCGAGGGCAGACAGACAAGGGGATGAGAAGAAAACTCAAATCTGCCTCCCTCAGAGGTTTAGGGGTAAGGTTTGTAAGGGGTCTGGACCAGAGCTGATTCATCAGGGATCTCTGATTCATCAAGAAGTGAGGGGTGCAGTCATGGGACAGGGGGAAAAAGAAAACTACAATCTTGTGCTGAGCCAGTTCCTTGGTGGAGGTCTTTAGACCAGTTGGCACCAGCCACAACACTGAAATTCAAGATCTGAAACACCTTACGAAATTCTTGGCCGGGCATGGTGGCTCACACCTGTAATCCCAGCACTTTGGGAGGCTGAGGAGGGCAGATCACTTGAGGTCAGGAGTTCGAGACCAGCTTAACCAATATGATGAAACTCCATCTCTATTAAAAACACATAAATTAGCCAGGCATGGTGGTGGACACCTATAATCCCAGTTACTTGGGAGGCTGAGGCAGGAGAATCCCTTGAATCTGGGAGGCGGAGGTTGCAGTGAGCCAAGATCACACTACTACACTCCAGCCTAAGTGACACGAGGAGACTCCATCTCAAAATAAATAAATAAATAAATAAAATACTGTGAAAGGCAGAGAAACAACATAAAGCCAATATGCGAATTGCCTTTAAATATATATCACTTTGTATATCACATATACAAAGCTAATATATTAATTGACCTTAAATGCACTTTCCTCTTGTACTGTTTTGAACCACTATCTGCTAACCTTTTAGTAAAAGCAACTTTTAAAGAGCTACTTACATGAGTTACTTGTGAGAACCTATTTTAGGAGACCAGAATATGCCACCACAAAGTATGCTCTCTAGCACAAAGATTATTTTGAACTGCTTATTTTGAGAAACAGGATACACAGGAAATCTCTGAAAATAGAGTACACGTTACCCTTTTGCAAGGAAAATGTGCATTCATAAGGGAAACCTCCGTTCTTACAGATGTCTCCTTCTCTGTGCCACAAGGAGAAAGGTGACTCTAAATCACAAGAGACCTTTCTCAGTGGAGAAGGTACTTGACTCAAATCAAACCTTTCCCTCATTTACTCTACTTTTCTGGTCATCTCCCTATGACTTGCTCCCCACATGCATTTTCCTTAGCTTTAGCTGAAGATGTCATTGAAGCCCAAGTTCTAGCCATCCCTTTGAGTTACTCTCTGAGTTTCTCCTATGTGTATATGAGACATGCATGTTACCACATTTCTATTTGTTTTTCTCTTGTTAATCTGACTTTTCTTATGGGGCCCCTGCTAAGATCCTAAAAGGGTAGAAGTAAAATTTTTTTCCTCTCCTACACTATATTTTGAAGTGCATTTATCAAATAAGAAAAAATGGCATTTTTTCCCCATATGTAAATTGATCATTGATGAAGAGCTACTGGTTTAATACTAGCCTCTTCTGAGTTTGGTTGGTAGAGATTGTCATCCCCAGGTGTCTGCTCCTCCCCAGGTGCACTCAAAAATTGCAAAGTTGAGGAACTGCCTTTGGAACATGATGACCAATCTAGATACACTGACTACTCATTGAGACCAGAGTTACAGGAAAGTGTGCAGTCACCTCATGAATAATGTTGATACTTCGGTCTTTTCCCTGATTGTTTCAAGGCCAGAGCCCTATGTCTCTGCGAAGCGAACATGTTTATTATCAGATAAAATCATTTGTGCTAATGTCTTCTACTTGATGTGTCATCCTTAGGAAATGTAATGCCTTAGCCCATTTAACATGCACTGACCTTCTTAGAAACATTCTTAAGGAATTAAGTCTAATAGAGACATCTGTGAGTGTGTGGTTGATGGAGGAGGTGTTCTTTTTCATCCTGGGTGTGTACAGCTTTTATATAGATGACAACCTACTCTATTTTTGTATGAGAAATTCCCATCCCTAGGGTCAGGGACAGCAGATGATTGATGGGTACTTACAATGATTGTTTATCAAAATCGAAATTAAAGTACAAAACCAGTGGGTGAGATGGGAAAGGAAACAATTTTCACTGAGTACCTATTATAAGCCAGAAACCATGCCACGTGTTTTATACCCAGTCGGCTCTGCCTATACCCAGAAATCTGAGTGGAACTAAGTGTGTCACATCGTTAAAATCTACAATTTCAAATCTAAGTTGTTGGAACTCTAAATTATTGGGAACCTTAAAAGAATGTAATTATGGTGCTTGAGTCATGTGCCAGGCAGCTGTAACTAAGGCAACTGTATCTTGGTTTCTCTAGAGATTAAGCCTCGTTCTTACCTGCATTTGTGAAATGCTTTAAATGACTGAAGGGGCCCAGGGAAGACTCATCCCCTCTCAACTGCTGATGTTCATTATGGATTAACTTCCCTCTTCCCTTTCTCATGCAAAGACTTCATTGCTTTCACATTGTCTTTTTGTTTTGTTGTTGTTGTTTTGTTTTTGTTTGTTTGTTTTCGCGACAGGGTATGGCTTTGTCACCCAGGCTGGAGTGCAGTAGCACAATCTCGGCTCACTGCAGCTCTGTCTTCTGGGCTCAAGCCGTCCTCCCACCTCGGCCTTCTCAGTAGCTGGGACTAGAGGGACATGCCACCATGTCTGGCTAATTTTTGCTTTTCTTTTGTAGAGACTGAGTTTCATCATGTTGTCCAGGCTGGTCTCAAATCCCTGAGCTCAAGCGATCCGACCACTTCAGTCTCCCAGTTTCACATTGTCTTAAGATGGAATGTTAAATACACTCTTTTGAGTTGGAAAGGATTGAAAAACAACTATAAATAGAACAAGTCATGTGGTGGGGGCACAAAAGTGTAACCAATTAATTTGTTGTAACTCTTGAACCAGTCTGGTATAGAAAATGCCATTCTCTCTCACTTCTTTCTCTTTTTCCTACATAAAAAAGAACTTAACTTTTAACTTTGGAGTACTGACCCTATTTCTCTGGAGTCTGTGTGCCACAGAATGTCCATTCCCAGCCTTTCACTTTAGTAAATTCTTTTTATTTTTTTTTGAGACGGAGTCTTGCTCTGTTGCCCAGGCTGGAGTGCAGTAGCGCAGTCTCGGCTCACTGCAACCTCTGCCTCCCAGATTCAAGAGAATCTCCTGCCTCAGTCTCCCATAGCTAGAACTACAGGCATGCGCCACCAAGCGTGGCAAATTTTTGTACTTTTAGTAGAGACAGGGCCTTACCATGTTGGCCAGGCTGGTCTCGATCTCCTGACCTTGGGTGATCCACCTGTCTTGGCCTCCCAAAGTGCTGAAATTAGAGGCATGAGTCACAGTGCCCAGCCCGCTCTTAAAACTGGATTTTGACCTTTTTGATTATTTCAAATTGATACCATGATGAGTGCTTACATCACTACTTGTCTCCAGTTTAGCACACAATCATTTATATCCACATGATATACATAAATATATCACATACATTAGACCCAGATACATAAAGTGCACCCTAAACCCCTTGCACAGCCATAGGCAAAAATAGCCTAGATCACCCATACCCACACCAATCACACAATACATACTCTGCACACATAATATATATAAGTGTCACATATATTAGAATAATATATTTTATTTAAGAAAAAGAAGGTTGTTCAGCTTGGGTAGGTATAAAGAGAGTCAATATCAGGAAAAATCTTAGGTTAGTCAAGGATAGATGCCATAGGAGCTGAATCTTGGAAAAAATGTGGGTGTAAATTAGGCAAATTAGGACAAAATTGTATTACAGATACAGACACCACACAAAGATTTGGTATCAAGAAATCGCGAGGTACATAAACTCTAAGTACTTGGAAAACACTGACACATAAATGTAAGTGGGGAGTGGCTGGGGCTATTGATGGAGGCAGGGCCCACCACTTTGGAAGCACTAAATACTCTACCAATATCTGAGGATGTGCATAGACTTTCTAGTTGTTGATAGGTTCTATAATCTTCAGGTCTTCTATGTTATCAACATATCCATCTATGCCACAGTGGAATTCAATGTAGCTGAAGCTTCTGCTTTCTATGTACCTCCTGTTGTACTTCTCCCAGTGACACTCGAGTACTTTAAGGGCACCTGGGGCCCATACATATGCATTTCTATATCGGTTGCTCCCCTTCTCATCGATGCATGTACGCTGAATTTTGAACCATAAGCTATAGATGAATATATGAGACCTTTTGCCTTTCAGAGCTTCTTTTTCTCTCATGAGGACATCACACTTGTACCCTTTGAATTCTCTACTTGGACTTAAGTAATGAAGTTTTATGAATTCTCTCCAGTAAACGTCTTTACTGTATACACACAGCCTGCAAAGGATGTAAAGCAGGACCAAGAGCATGCCCCAGATCTTTAGAGAGGATGTCATCTCAGTCACCAGGGCCACCTGCGTGTCTACAGGGAAGAGAAAGAAAAACATTATCCTGACAATACTCAGAGAACTGAGCTCCACCTTAAAATTCCTTTCCCTGCCAAGCAGGCACTTGGGCACATATTATATTGCTATTTGTTTCCCTATTAGAAGATGATGATTCTCATTAAAGAATACAGTTTCTGGACCGGGCGCGGTGGCTCACACCTGTAATCCCTGCAGTTTGGGAGGCCGAGGCGGGTGGATCACCTGAGGTCAGGAGTTCGAGAAACACCCTGGCCAACATGGTGAAACTCCATCTCTACTAAAAATACAAAAAGTAACTGGGCATAGTGGCTGTAGTCCCAGCTACTCGAGAGGCTGAGGCAGGAGAATCGCTTGAACCCGGGAGACAGAGGTTGCAGTGAGGTGAGATTGCGCCTCTGCACTCCAGCCTGGGCAACAGAGCAAAACTCCATCTCAAAAAAAAAAAAAAGAATACAGTTTTCTAAGAACTAAAAATATGCTTTAGCGTGTGAGAGCCAAACACAAATTTGGAAAATATAGATCATGTACCTTTTGAGAATTTCAAATATCTCCTGTCTACCCTGTCTTCTATCCAATTTGAGGAGCCAATCACTATCTAGCTCTCTTTTACCAAATAAACTCTCAGGAGATCATGTGTCCAATAGAAAAATGACATTTTAAGCTTTTTGTCTGCAAAGTGGAAAAGATTGTTGCATTTTAAGGGAATGTAGAAGATGAGTAACTACTTGGGAGGTGGTTCCTAGGCAGAAGGCATTGGTTCTGGAAACCACAGCCCAGGTTGCACTTCTCTGAAAAATGATGTTTTTCCAACCTTGGCTTCCTTATAACACTTTCCCCAAAGCCTGGGTGAAACATGTGATCATTACTCACTATCCACATCCCTTCTCAGAGGCCATTTCCCTAATTATTGCTATTACAAATGATCTTCATTTGTTAGAGCTTATTGGCAATGCCATCATAAAAGGACATCAGTTTAGAACTGTTGCTGTAATCAATCAGGCACCAAGACTAAAACAGTCCCCCGCAGAGCTACTGTGGTCACAGCATAGGATGTATGGTCATTTGAAAAAGTTATCTCTTTACCAGCTCTCTGTCCTCATTTCCCATGAGGAGTATTCCTGGCCCTACTGAACCTCTAGCCTGATTCACAGCTCTGAGTATCGGTGTCCTCAGATAGGCCCAATAACAGCTTCCTACAGACCTGCGAGAGTCTAATGAGATGCAAGCATGTGAGAGCGCTTCTAACCATGTCAAATGCCCACATCAGACACAGGGTTCCTCATCCACGGAACCCTGTCCTAGTGATAAAGGCCTACACAGGATAGAAGAGTAGGATGCAAGCAGCTTTAATGCATTGTGGTTAGGAGGACTGGCGGTGAAGGAAGGGAGGAGCAGGGAAAGCCTGTATCAGTGGGACTGAGGCTGACCAGAATTCAGGCCTTTGTTTTCCATGATTTAGATCCTTCTCCATTTTTTGCTATCTGAAAGCTCAGTCAGCCCCCTTCTAGTGCTCCTGGCTGTACCCCGAGCATCCTCAGTAGAGCCCTTCTTACCCTACTCAGACTCCGAGTTCAGGTCACTGGTTGTAGTGGGGATCAGCGTGTGGATCTGAAGAGCAGAGTCTGCGTCCTCCTCCTTTTCTCAGAGCCCTGGAAATCTGCAGCAGTGGAGAAAGGAAGAGCAGGGGGAGCTGCAGCGCTCCAGCTGATTGGAGGGGGCGATGGGGAACAGCCTTATTATGTGAACTTGTTCTTGTATCGTTTCATCTGGAACACTTGGGTTCACTCAAAAAGTAGCCTCGAGCAAAGGCTACAAACATCAAAGGCTGAGCCCTGGGCACAAAATAATTGTAAGACCTAGGTGACCCCAGAAAGGGGTTATCTGGTGCTATCAGGAGACAACCAGAGACTTAGCATCTGCTCTCAATTCTAAGAAACTTCTGGGGAAGTCCCTGGAGGGTTATGACTTATGCCATGTTACACGGGAACTTCACTGAGGAAAGCCACTTTTTTTTTTTTTTTTTTTTTTTTTTGAGACAGAGTGTTGCTCTGTCGCCCAGGCTGGAGTACAGTGGCATGATCTCAGCTACTGCAACCTCTGCCTCCCAGGTTCACACCATTCTCCTACCTCAGACTCCTAAGTAGCTGAGACTACAGGCACCCGCCACCACGCCCAGCTAATTTTTTGTATTTTTAGTAGAGATGGGGTTTCACCGTGTTAGCCAGGATGGTCTCGATCTCCTGACCTTGTGATCCATCCACCTCGGCCTCCCAAAGTGCTGGGATTACAGGTGTGAGTCACCGTGCCCAGCCTTTCCTCCTTTCTTTCTTTTTTTTTTTTTTAAGACAGAGTCTTGCTCTGTCACCCAGGCTGGAGTGCAGTCGCACAAACACTACTCCTTGCAGTCTCAACCTGCCAGGCTCAAGCAGTCCTCCCACCTCAGCCTCTCGAGTAGCTGGGACTATAGGCGTGCAACACTATGCCTGGCTAGTTTTTTGTATTAATTTTTGTAGAGACATGATTTCATCATGTTGCCGAGGTTGGTCTTGAACTCCTGAGTCCAGCTAATCCTCAACACATTAGCCTCTGAAAATGCTGGGATTACAGGCATTAGCCACTTGGTCGGGCCAGAAAATCACTTTTAATGTTGTCAATTGTAAGATCTTCCTTGAGAGGTGAAAGAGTATCTAGTAAAAACAGTGGCCAAATAGCTATGAATGATTAGGTAGCTAGTATCTGAAATTTCTCTACTCAGTTCTTTAATTATAACCTTTAGCTGTTTGGTGACACTGTACTGCTTGCTATTAAAATGTCACATAACCTAGCCATAGTTTCCACAATGCTACTATACATAACATCTGACTGTGAAGTACAGGTAACAAGGTGCTGGTTAAGTTGTTTTTCAGGACCTCAAGATTCAGTCCTGAACTCAGCTCAAACTGACAAGACCACGAACTCTTCAACTGAGTTTGTGCAAGTGTTCAATGGGTTACCTTTAACATCACAACCTGAATTTTCCACCATATTTTTCATGCCAACTCCCTGCAAATTGGCAAATGTGACCAATACTGGTTCATCAACGCTAGTCAAAATTAAGATTTATGAATAAAGTAAGATTCTTGCAAATCTTTTCTATCAACACCTCTGAAGTCTGCTCTAGCCAAACCACCTTAGTTGATTTTCTCACTGGGCCACCTTATTGTTGGAATGACAGAAGGTTCAGTTTATATCCAGAACTTATCTTTAAGCTCCCGCTCCTGTCAAGCAATCTTTGAGTAACAGGAAATCATGTGCTGATAGACTGGGTGAACAGGAGATAGTCTCAGAGCAGGTTCTGTGCATCCTCTTACTCTCTAGGTCTTTGGGGGACAGGGGAGAGCAAAAAGGGAACAATTCTGGGCATCTGTATCTGGATGACTTGGGAGGTGATTCTGAGGGAAAGTCAGTTGTTTGTCGTGTGCCCACACATCCAGAGCTCTTTCCAACAAATGTGCATTATCTATTGAAGACTTAAATTCAAGCAGTGACTTAATGAATGTAGAGAGAGGTGGGAGAGAGAAGCCACCTGAGCCAATGTATGAGCCAATATTTCTCAAACAATTGATATTCCACTTTTAATATGGAAAAAAAATATGGACTCCAAGCATACATCCATGAACTCTCTTATGAGCTAAGCCCAAAGTCCTAAAGCTTTTTGGATATAAAACCAATTAGGAAGCAATCTAAACTAAACTGGAGAAAAATATATTGTTATATTTACAGAAATTAGCCACTACCAATGCAGCCCAGGAAGGTAGCCCAACCAGTATTTCTGGAAACCACTTAATGGGTCTACTTCCTAGAGTTGTCTGCCAGCTTCTGTAACAGAAGCTCCTTGGGCAGTGACTTTTGATTTCAGTTCTTAAGGAGGTATTCCCCTTTAAGTATAAATTTTAAATCTCTTGAAAATTATGTTCATCCTTTAAATATTGTCTTTGATTTTAAGTATTTTCTGTTAATTCCTTGATATGTCCTTTTATTATTATTATTATTATTATTATTAGGAACAGAGTTTCACTCTTGTCACCCAGGCATGACCCCAGCTCATTGGAACCTCTGCCTCCTGGGATCGAGCAATTCTCTTGCCTCAGCCTCCTAAGTAGCTGGGATTACAGGCACCCACCAACACATCTGGGTAATTTTTGTATTTTTAGTAGAGATGGGATTTTGCCATGTTGGCCAGACTTGTCTCAAACTCTTGACCTCAGGTGATCCACCCACCTCGTCCTCTCAAAGTGCTGGGATTACAGGCATGAGCCACCGC
Organism: Papio anubis; assembly: GCF_008728515.1. Classification (NCBI taxonomy): domain Eukaryota; kingdom Metazoa; phylum Chordata; class Mammalia; order Primates; family Cercopithecidae; genus Papio; species Papio anubis. The sequence goes on from NC_044982.1 coordinate 85,576,072, forward strand.
ACCAAGCCAATATTTCTTTTGTTAGCCACTATTCAATTCTTAAATGTTTGTGAACTACTGTTTCACAAAACCATAAAAGTGACTTAGGTTCCTTATTCAGGGGATGACAATGTCTATAGGTGTCTTAATCTGTGATCCACGAACTTCCAAGGGTTCCATGGATGGAATTCATAGCATCAATGCAGTAGTGCAGTGCAGAAAATTACATCTCTATTTTCACTCACCCCTATTGAAATGTAGGGGCTGGGCATAGTGGCTCACACCTGTAATCCCAACACTTTAGAAGGTCAAAGTGGGGCCGGGCGCGGTGGCTCAAGCCTGTAATCCCAGCACTTTGGGAGGCCCGAGGCAGGTAGGATCCTGGAATAGAGATGAGACCATCCTGGCTAACCGGTGAAACCCGTCTCTGCAAAATACAAAAACTAGCAGGCCCGAGGTGGTGGCCTGTAGTCCCAGCTACTCTGGAGAGGCTGAGGCAGGAGGAGAATGGGGCGTGAGCCAGGCCGGAGCTTGCAGTGAGCTGAGATCCGGCCACTGCACTCAGCCACAGGCTGACAGAAGCGAGACTCCCGTCTCAAAAAAAAAAAAAAAAAAAGAAAGAAGGTCAAAGTGGGAGGACCACTTAAGCTCAGGAGTTTGAGATCAGCCTGGGCAACATAGGGAGAAATCTTCTCTCTACAGAAAATTAAAGCAATTAGTTGGGTGTGGTGGCACATGCCTGTAGTCCCTGGCTACTTCGGAGGCTGAGGTGGGAGGATCACTTGAGGCCAGGAGTTGAAAACCAGCCTGGGCAACATAGTGATAACCTGACTTTACCAAAAAAAAAAAAATTTTAAGGCCAGTAGTGGTAGCACGTGCCTGTAACCTCAGCTACTTGGGAAACGGAGGCAGGAAGATTGCTTGAGCTTAGAAGTTTAAGGTTGGAGTTTATGATAGCACCAGCCTGGGTGACTGAGCGAGAGCCTGTCTCTCAAAAACAAAACAAAACAAACAAAACAAAAACTAAAAAAAAAAAACCCCAAAACCCTAGCCCCATACTGCTTGACACACAGATGAGAAGATGAATATAGGCATCAGGCCACACACCTATCATGGTTACATGAGGATTCCCTTGGAGAGAGATAATGGTGGTTGTATTTTCACAATGCTCTGCTTTAGTCAGTTGAGAGAAGTCCAGATAAGATTTCTTACATGAGGACCAGCAAGGTCTATTGAGTACAAAGACTGGAGGAAATCAGACAACAAAGACTGAACACCTCCCCATACCTCTTCTCTCAGGTGGTATTGTTTAAGACTCAGCAGTGTCGTTCCTTCACATACTTTGGTACTGGGACTGCAGACTTAGTACTCTCTGGTTTCCCATCTGCCCAGGCATCAGTACCCACCTCTTCTAGGAATTCTCCAGGGATGAGAAAGAGATTCTGAGCCTGTTGCTGCAACAATGCAGCTTGCAAGGTATAGGCTTGATCTGCGGACACTGTAATATTCACCTATCCTGGGGAAAAGGTAACATTTGCATTCAGTTCAGTCAAAAGATGATGTCCCAAGAAATGGATAGGGTATTCAGGCATATATAAGAAGCGATGCTTTAAGCAGGTCTGTCATAGTTGGAAATCTAGGGGTTGCAGGAATGGTTCTTTTAGGGTCTTCTCTAAAACTGCCATCACTTTCATAGTTTCAGAAGACAATTTGAACAGGTGTGCATTTAATACTGAATAAGTGGCACTGGTATCTACTAGAAAGGCTAAATGTTGATTTCTCAGCATCATAATGACCCAGGGCTCCACGTGGGAAATATGGAGGGTACTAGCTGGGTCAGAGCCTGCCCTCGGACCCCATCATTTTTGATCCTTATTACAGAAGTTCTCAGGCCTAGATCCCTCAGGTATTTCAGGCATTTGGTGAATTGGAAGTTGATTTTTTCATTATTGGCCCCTTTGTGGTTTGGTCAATCTTTTTTTCCAATGGCCTTCCTGTCTGCAGTTGGCACGTGGAATTCAATAAGTAGAATGTTCCTACTTATAGGGAGCCTGGGTCCCAGGGGCTCCTAACTTAAATGGGGCTCCTGTGGTGGGTCCGTGTTATGGTCCAAGGGTTTCTTGAGCAGCTGCTAGCAAGGTGGCTTGCTGCTAAATGTTTTATAGTTCTCTCTGTTTCTGACCAGGTCTCTACCAGTGAACACCTTTGTTTCTACCATTTGAGACAAAGATATGTCCAGTGCCCCTTCAACTTATTGCAAATTTCACTGGATGTCAGGAACACTCTGGCTAATAAATGTCATGTTTATCATCTTTAAATATTCTAAGGCCTTTGGACCAATATCAGTGTATTCTTTGAACACTTCAAAATACAGTCCAGAAAACTTGAAGGGCTTTCATTGGGCTTATGCCTTACTTCTTGAACTTTCTTAAGGCTCCTCTGCTTTGGTACGCCCTTGCAGAGTCCAGGTTTGAACATTGGATTATGGGATATAAGATATAGAAGAAAACAATATGGAAGAGAACAAATTTTCTATTGGCTTTGGATCATCTCAATAGGTAGCCATACTATTTTTCAAATTTAATAAATCAGAAATAGAGAATGGAGAGTGTACCCAAATGAGCCCCATGGGTTGCCCTATATCAGCGTCAATGCCTCCTATAGGTAATTGTTGAAGGGAAAATTGTCCTGCTGGAGCTAAAGTGGTTCCCTCGCCAAATTAGGTTCTCTGGCAGGTGTGAGAAGAGGAAGCCATTCCTGCATCTCGTCATTCCTGGCCTCTTGGTCAAGTGCTGGTGGCCTGGCCCTAGCTCCTTCACCAGGTGAAGGAGGGAGAGCCAACAGCAGTGAGCCGAGATTGTACCACTGCATTCCAGCCTCAGTGACAGAGCGAGACTCTGTTTATAAAACAAACAAACAAAACAAAACAAAACAAACAGATTTCAGAACTGAAACCCATAGAGCCCATAGAGTGGAATAGTTCCGCTGTACACTGCCCTTGTGCTCCTTCTAATTGGTAAAAATGTCCTTGAGTAGGGCCCTTTATGAAGGAGGGACAACAGGGCCTCCAAAGAGGTGACAGGACCTCTAAGAAGGCCAGCAGATCAGGAGAAGGAAAAGAGGATGTTGGAACACTCACCAGAGATGTTTTCCCATTCTGGCAACCATTTCTCCCTTGCAGGTGAGCCTGAGCCATGGTTGGCAGTGCCATGCTGGCAAGAAAGACTCCAGATACTTCGGTGAATCTCCAGGTTTGCCACAGCAGCAAGAGAGTACCGAACCATGGACAAATGCCCATGAGGAGCCTCCAGGCTAGCTCTCCACTAAACTTTAACCATAATAGATTCATTGCCTTATGCCCAGTAAGTCAACATACTGAGATAATGGTGATAGTAGCAGAGAAATAGGGTCATATTTTTATGACAGTCAGACAAGGAGATGGGAGGAAAAGTCAAATCCACCTCCCCAAGAGGTTTAAGGTAGGGTTTGTGAGGGATCTGGACAGCAGCTGAAGTGTAGGGATTTTTGATTCATTGAGAAGTGAGGAGTGCAGCCTTGGGACAGAGAGGTTCCAAAGGTGCATTCTTCTGAGCCTGTTGCATGGTGGGGTCTTTAGACTGGTTGGTGTCAACCTCTCCACTGGAGTTCAGAATCTGAAATGCCTGAAGCAATTCTTGAGCAAAAAAGACCCACGATTCTTGTTTGTGAGTTTCTACCTATAGAAACAATGGGGGAGCATGTGGTCAGCATGCTACGTGACTCTTGGTTAGTTAGCAGCTGCAGGGAAGCTGCTCCAAGTGGACCACCATGCTATGATTAATGTGTAATTATAATTCTTCCTACTTTGATGAGCTGTTAATCCTTTCATTGTATCATTATCATTAGAGAATTACAAATTAACACAATAGATGTGATAATGCTACACATCTATTTCAATGGCTGAAATGCAGTACAAACTGACATCACCAAAGCTGGTGAGGATGCAGAGCTACACAAACACTAATTGACAGGACTTTGTATCGAGGCATATTTTAGGGTGCCATATATGTATTTCCTACAAAAGAAAGTTCAGTTAGCCTAGCTCGGATCTCATGGCAATTGCTTGACTTAGCAGAGGGGACTGCAAACCTTAGTGGACAGCCTTACCAATAAGGTCCACAAAAGAGGAAGATAGGTCCCTAAGGAAATTAATATGCAACTATCCAAATAAGGGATGGAAATCAGGAAAGCTAGAGCTTATAAAGCTCTGATATTTATCCCTGATTTGGAGAGCTGCATATTCATTCATTTCTGTATCAGTTTCACGTTCCACTGATACACAACCCTAATATACTAATTGCCCTTAAATGCACTTTCCTCCTATACTGTTTTGAATTACCTTCTGCTTACCTTTTAGTAAAAGCAACTTTTAAAGAGCTACTTACATGAGAAATTTGTGAGAATCTACTATAGGAGATCAGAATATGCCACCACAAGGTATGCTCTGTAACGTAAAGATTATTTTGAAGTGCTTATTTTGAAAAACAGTATACACAAGACAAGCTCTGAAAATAGAGTATGCATTGGCCTTTTGTAAGGGTAATGCGCATTCATAAGGGAAACCTCCATTCTTATGGATGTCTCCTTCTGGTGCCAGATAGAGAAAGGTGACTCTAAATCACAAAAGACCCTTCTCAGTGGAGAAGATACTTACTTAAATCTGCGTGACCAAACTTTCCCTCATTTACTATACTTTTCCTGATCATCTCCCTATGACTTGTTCCCCACATGCATTTTCCTTTGCTTTAGCTGAAGACGGCATTTAAGCCCAAGTTCTAGCTACCTCTTTGAGTTACTGTCTGAGCTTCTCCCATGTATACATGAGATACACATGTTACCACATTTCTGTTTGTTTTTCTCTTGTTAATCTGACTTTTCTTTTAGGGGCCCCAGCTAAGATCCTAAAAGGGTAGAAGGCAAATGTTTTCCTCTCTTACACTATATTTTAAAGAACATTTATCAAACAAGAAAAATAATTAGTATTTTTCCCCATGTGTAAATTGACCATTGAGGAGGAGCTACTGGTTTTCTTTTTTCTTTTTTCTTTTTTGAGACAGAGTCTCACTCTGTCGTCAGACTGGAGTGCAATGGCGCAATCTCGACTCACTGCAATCTCCGCCTCCTGAGTTCAAGCAATTCTTCTGCCTCAGCCTCCTGAGTAGCTGGGACTACAGATGCGTGCCACCACGTCCAACTAATTTTTGTATTTTTGTAGAGATGGGGTTTCACCATGTTGGCCAGGATGGTCTCAATCTCTTGACTCCGTGATCCACCTGCCTCGGCCTCCTAAAGTGCTAGGATTACAGGCATGAGCCACCACACCCGGCCTTGCTACTGGTTTGATACTAATCTCTTCTGAGTTTGGTTAGTAGAGATTGTCATCCCCAGGTGTCCGCTCCTCCTCAGGTGCACTTAAAAATTGCAAAGCTGAGGAACTGCAATAGGAACATGATGACCGATGTAGATACACTGACTCCTCATCAAGACCAGAGTTCTAAAAAAAGGTGCAGTCACCTCATAAATAATGTTGCTACTTCTGTCTTTTCTCTAATTGTTTCAAGGCCAGAGCCATTCAACATTGCAGGAGACTGAAGAACACAAGATACTTTAATGTTTAGCACTTTTCCTCCCCATAGTGGACCTAGGCAAAATTACATGAAGCAAGCATTTCTTACTTTGTATCTCTCTCCTACAGTTAGCAAACAGAATTTCACATGGTTCCTACCTGCCTGTGAGCTCAACATTTCTTTCTATCTCCTTTCTCATTCATTCCATGAACAAAATTTAGGTCTTAAGTCCACTGTTGAGAACCATTGTATTTTAAAGTCCTCCAACCTCCACCCTATGTTTCTGCCAAGTGAACGTGTTTATTATCAGATAAAATCGTTTGTGCTAATATCTTCTACTTGATGTGTCATCCTTAGGAAATGTAATGCCTTAGCCCGTCTAACATGCATTGAACTTCTTAGAAACATTCTTAAGGAATTGAGTCTAGTAGAGACATCTGAGTGTGTGGTTGATAGAGGAGATGTTCTTTCTCATCCTGCGTGTGTATAGCTTCCATACAGATGACAGCCTGCTGTAGTTTTGCATTAGAAATCCCCGGCATGTACGAGGTCCCCAGTTTACTCTCCCGCACCTCCACCAGTTTTGGGCTGGGTTTGGTGGCTCACACCTATAACCCCAGGACTTTGGGAGGCTGAGGCGGACAGATCACTTGAGGTCAGGAGTTCGAGACCAGCCTGGCCAACATGGCGAAACTCCACCTCTACTAAAAATACAAAAAAATCAGTGGGGGGTGGTGGTGTGCACCTGTAATCCTGAGTTACTCAGAGGCTAAGGTCGGAGAATCGCTTGAACCCGGGAGGCAGAAGTTGCAGTGAGCTGAGATTGCACCATTGCACTCCAGCCTGGGCAATAAGGGCTAAACTCTGTCTCAAAAAAAAAAAAAAGAAAGAAAGAAAGAAAAGAAAAGAAAGAAATTCCCATCTCTAGGCCAGGCATGGTGGCTCGCGCCTATAATCCTAGCACTTTGTGAGGCCAAGGCAGGCAGATTCCCTGAGCTCAGGAGTTTGAGATCAGTCTTGGCAACATGACAAAACCTCGTCTCTACTAAAAATACCAAAAATTAGCCAGGCATGGTGGCTCACGCCTATAATCCCAGCTACCGGAGAGGCTGAAGCTGGAGAATCACTTGAACCCAGCAGGCGGAGGTTGCAGTGAGGTGAAATTGCGCCACTGCACTCCAGCCTGGGTGACAGAGTGAGACTCTCTCAAAAAAATTTAAAAAATAAAAAATAAAAGAAATCCCCATCTCGAGAGTCAGGGACAGAAATGGTTGATGGGCACTTGTTATATTTGTTTATCGAAGTCAAAATTAAAGTAGAAAACCAAAGAGTAATATGAGAAAGGAAAGAATTTTTACTGAGCAACTACCATAAGCCAGGAACTATGCCACGTGTTTTATACCCAGTCAGCTCTGCCTTTACCCAAGAATCTGAGTGGAACTAAGTATGTTACCACCATGAAAGTAAGTAATTCAAAATCTAAGCTGTTGAAACTCTATATTATTTTGAAACTTAAAAAGAAGTGATGATGGGCCAAGCGTGGTGGCTCATGCCTGTAAATCCCAGCACTTTGGGAGGCTGAGGCAGGCAGATCACCTGAGGTTGGGAGTCCGAGACCAGCCTGGCCAATGTGGTGAAACCCAGTTTCCACTAAAACCCAGTTTCCACTAAAAATACAAAAATTAGCCAGGTGTGGTGACGCGCTCCTGTAATTCCAGCTACTCGGGAAGCTGAGGCAGGAGAATCACTTGAACCCCGGAGGCGGAGGTTGCAGTGAGCCTAGATCTGGCCACTGCACTCCAGCCTGGGCAACAGAATGAGACTCTGTCTCAAAGAAAAAAAAAAAGTGATGATGGGACCTGAGTCACGTACTAGGCAGCTGTAACCAAGGCAGGTGTACCTTGGTTTCTCTGATTAGAGACCCTTTCTTGCCTGCACTGTTGTGTGAAATGTAAAATGACTAAAGGGGACCAGGGAACACTTGTTTGCACTCCGCTGGCTGATCTTCATTGGATGGATGCCCTCTTCTGTTTTTCATGGAAAGATTTCATTGCTATCACATTGTCTTGGGATGGAATGTTAAATATGCTCTTTTAAAATTGGAACAGAAGTGAAGCACAGCTACGAATAAATGAAAACAAGTCATGGGGTTGGGGACAAATCTGTAACTAATTAATTTGTTGTAACTCTTGAACCAGCCTGGTACAGAAAATATTGAATTCCTTTTTAATTTCTTTGTCTTTTTCCTACATAAGCAAAAACTGAACCTTCTCTGGAGTCTGTATGTTACAGAGTGGCCTTCCTCTCTTTTCACTTTAATAAAATCATTAAAACTGGATTATGACCTTTTTGATTATATCAACCCAGGATTACAGGTGCACACCACCACCCCCCACTGATTTTTTTGTATTTTTAGTAGAGGTGGAGTTTCACCATGTTGGCCAGGCTGGTCTCGAACTCCTGACCTCACGTGATCTGTTCGCCTCAGCCTCCCAAAGTCCTGGGGTTACAGGTGTGAGCCACCAAACCCAGCCCAAAACTGGTGTCTACATCACAATTTGTCTCCAGCTTAGCCTATAATCATTTACATCCTCATGATACACACAAACGTATCACATGCAGAGACACAGCCACATAAAATATGCCTTAAACTCCTTGCACAGCCTAAGTCATAGGCAAACATAGCCTAGATCTCACACACCCATACCAATTACACAACAATTACTTTACATATATCATATGTAGAATGTCACACATATTGGATAATACAATTTATTTAGGGAAGGGAAGATCATTCACCCTGGGTAGGTTTAGAGTGAATATCAGGAAAAATCTTGGTTATCAAACATCAGATGCATTACAAGCTGAAGCTTGACAAATGTGTAGGAATAAACTAGGTAAATGAAGACAAAAGTGTATTCCAGGCAGAGAAACAACACAGGCAAGGTTATGGTATCAAGAAGTCATGCGACTCATAATTCTAAGTTTTGGAAAACACTGACACGTAAGTGCAATGTCAGGGGCTATTGATGGAGGCAGTGGCCACCACTTGGGAAGCACTGAATACCAATTCCTGAGGATGTGCATAGATCTTCTAGTTGTTGACAGGCTCCACCATCCTCAGGTCTCCTATGCTATCAACATACCCATCCTTGCAACAGTGGAATTCAATGTAGTTGAAGCTCTCTGTGTAGCTATTGTTGTACTTCTCCCACTGACACTCGAGTACTTTGATGGCACCCTGGGCCCATACATAGGCATTTCTACATCAGTTATTCCCACTTCAATAATGCATATATACTCCATTTTGTGCCATAAACTATAGGTGGACATATAAGAGCTCTTGTCTTTCAGAACCGCTTTTTCTCTCATGAGGGCATCACATTTGCAGTCTTCAAAATCTCGGCTTGGATCTAAGTAGTGCAATGTCATGAATTCTTTCCAGGAAACGTCCTTGCTATGTACAAGCAGCCTGCAAAGAATGCAAAGCAGGGCCAAGGGACTGCCCCAGATCTTCAGAGAGGATGCCATTTCAGTCACCAGTGACACCTGTGTGTCCACAGAGAAGAGAAAGAAAAGCATCATGTAGACAATGTCCAGAGAGCTGACATTTATCTTAAAATTCTGTTTCCTGTCAATGCAAGCACTCAGCATAATTTTACTATTTGGTTCCCTGATTAGAAGATAATTCTCGTAAGAGAATAAAGTTTCTAAGAACTAAAAATATGCTTCAGCTTATGTGAGCCAAACACAAAGTTGGAAAAAAATAGATGACGTTAATTTTGAGAATTTCAAACATCTCCTGTCTACTCTGTCATCCACCCAACCTGCAGTGGGTAGAATCACCCAATCACCCTCCAGCTGGCTTCTTTTCACCAGACCAACTCTCAGGAAGTCATGCGTCCACTAGAAAATGGCATTTTAGGCCAGGTGCGGTGGCTCACGCCTGTAATCCCAGCACCTTGGGAGGCCGAGGCGGGCGGATCACGAGGTCAGGAGATCGAGACCATCCTGGCTAACACGGTGAAACCCCGTCTCTACTAAAAATACAAAAAACTAGCCGGGCGAGGTGGCGGGCGCCTGTAGTCCCAGCTACTCGGGAGGCTGAGGCAGGAGAATGGCGTGAACCCGGGAGGCGGAGCTTGCAGTGAGCCGAGATCGCGCCACTGCACTCCAGCCTGGGCGACTAAGCGAGACTCTGTCTCAAAAAAAAAAAAAAGAAAAAAAAAAAGAAAATGGCATTTTAAGCTTTTTGTCTGCGAAGTGGAAAGGGCTGTAACTTTTTTTTTTTGCACATTAAATATTAAAGTTTATTAAAAATTGCTCACATTGAAAAACAAAGACAACAATTACACCCACCCCCACCAACACACACCACATACACAATCCAGACACAATTATGTTACTCGTGTCAGCTCAAAATCGTTAAGCAAATATTGAAATGCAGATAATTTCCAGAAAATAGCAAGCAGAGGCTAGAAAAATATTTATAAAGCTCTTAGTTGTCATGGCAACAGATAAACCCTGGCATCTGAAATTGTAGAAATCAGAAGTTGAACATTTGTGTGACATTGTTTTTCTATGGTTTTTCAAGGGATAAGAGGGAAACTTTTCCAATTAAGTTGTTCCAGGGCCTTCTTGAATTTAACAGATGGCTGCTACAAAGACATTAATTGAGGTTGTAGGACAAAGGATCAGTGGATATCTCCATTCTCAAAAGAAGTGAGCAGGTCTAAAGGCAGAGACTGACTTCCAGGTTAGGCAGCCTGCGAGCTAGTGTTAATCCATCCTCCTCTATCATGCTCCCCATGACAGCCATAAATGCATGGATGCTGAAGGCAATGCTGTTTTATGATTCTTGTTTTCATGCATTGCTCACAAGCTGCAGATGCATGCCATGGGCACTGTTGCCTGCCCTGCCCCTCTCCTTGCCCTCCAGGGCTGTGCCTTTGCTAATGTACCAGTCAGGATGCTTTTTCTTTCTTTTTTTTTTTCTTATAACCAACTTTTTTTTATTAGAGCAGATACAGTTGTGAAAACTGTACATTACACATTTTGGTTTCAAGAATTATAAATAAAGGAACTCACAGGTAGGGAGTTCTTTTTCACAGCAAGAAACTTTAAATAAACAAAGTCATGTTTTATGAAGTACATTGGCAGACTTCATGTGCTGTCCAAAATGTTGAGTACAGTATAACAACCCATTAGAAAGAGCCTTCATGTAAAATACAGCTGTGCACATTTTAGAAAAATACCAACAATTTGAGCTTTGTTTTAAAAAAGCTTATATATCATACATATATTTATAAATAGGACCAACATGCTCACTTTATAAACATAGAGGACGCTTTTTCTTCCTTTCTTCCCGTCTAGGTTTTCGTCAGCATCTTCTGAGTAATGAGGCTGCTGCTGGGCGGCTCCAGAGACTCCACTTCGGTTCCATCTGGCTGGAGAGGTCTCACAATCATGGCAGATGGCAAAGAGGAGAAAGTTACATCTTATGTGGATGACAGCAGGCAAAAAGAGCAGGGCTGTCACATTTTAGAGGAGTGGAGAAGATGAGTGACTACTAGGCAGGTGGTTCTTAGGCAGGAAGGCTTTGATTCTCTGAAATCACAGACCAGGTTACAATTACACTGACTCTGCAAAATGATGCTTCTTCAATATCTTGACTTCCTTTTAACACTTCCCCCAAAGCCTGGGTGGAACATATGATTACTACTAACTACCCATATTCCTTCTCAGGGGCATTCCCCTAATTATCACTATTACAAATGATCTTCATTTGTCAGAGCTGCTTATTGACGATGCCATCATAAAAGGACACCAGTTTAGAAATATAACTGTAATCAATTAGGCAAAAAGACTAAAACCATCCCCACCAGAGCTACTGTGGTCACAGCATAGGATGTATGGTCGTTTGGAAAAGTTACCTCTTTAGCCGGGCGCAGTGGCTCAAGCCTGTAATCCCAGCACTTTGGGAGGCCGAGACGGGTGGATCACGAGGTCAGGAGATCGAGACCACCCTGGCTAACACGGTGAAACCCCGTCTCTACTAAAAAATACAAAAAACTAGCCGGGCGAAGTGGCGGGTGCCTGTAGTCCCAGCTACTCGGGAGGCTGAGGCAGGAGAATGGCGTGAACCCGAGAGGAGGAGCTTGCAGTGAGCTGAGATCCGGCCACTGCACTCCAGCCTGGGTGACAGAGCGAGACTCCGTCTCAAAAAAAAAAAAAAAGAAAAAGTTACCTCTTTAAACCAGCTCTCTGTCCTCATTTGCCCTGAGGAGAGTTCCTGGCCCTACTGAACCTCTAACCTGATTCACAGCTCTGAGCATCGGTGTCCTCACCGATGTAGGGCCTAATAACAGCTCCCTACAGACCTGTGAGAGTCTAATGAGATGCATGTATGTGAGAGCACTTCTAACCATGTCAAATGCCCACATCAGACACAGAACAAAGGGTGGGTACTTCCTATCTGTGGAACCCTGTCCTGGTAATAAAGACCTACACAGGGTAGGAGAGTAGGATGCAAGCAGCTTTAATGCATTGTGGTTGAGACGACTAGGGGTGAAGGAAGGGAGGGACAGGGAAAAGCTTGTATCAGTGGGAATGAGGCTGACTGGAATTCAGGCCTTAGTTTTCCATGATTTCGTTCCTTCTCCATTCTTTGCTATCTAAAAGCTCAATCAGACCAGCCACAGTGGCTCACACCTGTAATCCCTGCACTTTGGGAGGCTGAGGCAGGTGGATCACTTGAGGTCAGGAGCTCGAGATCAGCTTGGCCAACACAGCGAAACCCCCTGTCTACTAAAAATACAAAAAAATTAGCCAGGCAGGGTGGCGTGTGCCTGTAACCTTAGCTACTCAGCAGGCTGAGGCAGGAGAGTCTCTTGAACTCGGGAGGCGAAGGTTGCAGTGAGCCAAGAGAGCGCCACTGCACTCCAGCCTGGGTGACAAAGCAAGACTCCATCTCAAAAAATTAACACTAATAAATAAAAATTAAAGTTCAATCAGCCTCCTTCCAGTGCTCCTGGTCATCCCCTGAGCGTCCTCAGCAGAGCAGTTCTTACCCTACTCAGACTCAGGTCACTACTCAGAGTTCAGGTCACTGGTTATAGTGGGGTTCAATGTGTGGATCTGAATAGCAGAGTCTGCATCCTCCTCCTTTTCTCAGAGCCCAGGAAATCTGCAGCAGTGGAGAAAGGAATAGCAGGGGGAGATTCAGCTCCTGAACTGATTGGTAGCAGAGGTGGTGATGGGGAACAGCCTTATTATGTGAGCCTGTTCCTGTATCGTCTCATCTGGAACACTTGGGTTCACTCAGATAGTGGCTTTGAGCAAACGCTACAAACATCAAAGACTGACTCCAGGCACAAAAGAACTGAAAGACCCTAGGTGACCCTGGAAATAGGTTATCAAGCACTATTAGGAGACAACAAGAGACCTGGCTCTTGCATGTAATTTCTAACAAACTTCTGGGAAGTCTCTGGATGACTAGGATACATTATATGGGAACTTCACTGAGGAAAACCACATTTAACATTGTGAACTTAGGGCCCTCATTGAGAGGTGAAAGAATATCTAATGAAACCAATAGCCTGACAGCTATGAATGATTAGGTAGCCAGTATCTGAAGTTTTTCTGGTCAGCTTATAACTGTGACCCTTAGCTGTCTGCTGACGCTGTAGTGCTTACCATTAAAATGTCACGTAGCCTAGCCATAGTTTCCACAATGTTCCTATATACAACGTCTGACTGTGAAGTGTGGGTCACAAGGTGCTGGCTAAGTTGTTTTTCAGGAACTCAAGATTCAGTCCTGAACTCAGCTCAAACCAGGCAAGACCACCAGCCCATGAGAGCGTCCAAGGGGTGACCCTTCCACATCACAGCCCGGATTTTTCACCGTATGTTTCATAACAACTACCCCAGAATTGGCAAATGTGACCAATAGTGGTTCATTGAAACTAGTCAAAGGTGTAATTTATGAATAAAATAAGATACTTGCATATGTTTCCTATCAGCACCTCCAAGGGCTGCTCCTAGTCAAGTCATCTTGGTTGATTTTCTCACTGGACCACCTCATTGTTGGAATGTCAGAATGTTTACAACCAGAACTTATCTTCAAAGTGCAGCTCTCAAGCAGTCCTTGAATAATAGGGAATCGTGTGCTGACAGACTGGATGGAAGGAGGATAGTCTTAGAGCAGGTTCTGTGCATCCTTCTACTCTCTAGGTCTTTGGGGAACAGGGGAGAGCAAAAAGGGAACAATCCTGGGCATCTGAATTTGGACAACTTGAGCGGTGATTCTGTGGGAAGATCAGTTGTTTGTCGTGTGCCCACACATCCAGAGCTCTTTCCAACAAGTGTGCACTATTTATTGAAGGCTTAAAATCAAGTAATGACTCAATGAATGTAGAGAGAGGTAGGAGAGAGAAGCCACCTGAGCCAATGTGTGAAGAAGCAAGCTAAGTAGGAGATCTATGTGAAAGCAGTTTTTAAGCAATATAGCATTGTGCTGATCTCTATTGTTGATAACATTACATGGTTGTACTACCTCAGACATGTCAACTAGTTAATCTAGTATTTCTCAAATAAGTGATATTCTACTTTCCCACTTTCCCCTTTTTTTTTTTTTTTTTGAGAGAAGTTCCAGGGTCTCCCTCTCTACTCCAGGCTGGAATGCAGTACAGTGGCATGATCTCGGCTCACTGCAGTCTCTACCTCCCGGCTCATAATTCTCCCACTAACTCTCCTAAGTAGCTGGGACTACAAGCAGGCGCCTACATCATACCTAATATTTTAATTTTTGTAGAGATGAGGTTTTGCCCAGGTCCTTTTTTTTTTTTTTGAGACTGAGTCTCGGCTGTCACCCAGGCTGGAGTGCAGGGCTGCATCTCGCTCACTGCAGCTCCTCGGCCCCAGGGTTTTCCATTTTTCATTCTCCTGCCTCAGCCTCCCGAGTAGCTGGGACTGCAGGCGCCTGCCACTGCCCGCTAGTTTTTGTATTTTTAGTAGAGATGGGGTTTCACGTGGGTTAGCCAGGATGGTCTCTGATCTCCTGACCTTGTGATCTGCCCGGCCTCTGCCTCCCAAAGTGCTGGGATTACAGGCTTGAGCCATCATGCCCGCTTGCTCCAGGTTCATCTGAACTCCTGAGCTCTCAAGCACCCACTCCACCACCTCAGACTCGCAAAGTGTTGGGATTACAGGAGTGAGCTCACTGCACCCAACCCCATATTCTACTAATGTGGAAAGTTTCATTGTGGACTCAGATACATCCATAAACTCACCTATGAGCTAAACCCAAAGTCCTAAAGCCTTTTGGATATAAAACCAATTAGGAATTAAGCTAAACTACGCTGAGGGGAACAGTATGCAGTAGTCTTCTATTATATTTGCAGAAATTAGCCACTACCAATGCAGCCCAGAAAGATAGGTTAGTCGGCATTTCCTCTGAAACGTATTTCACTGGCCTCACTTCCTAGAGCTGGGTTCACCAGTTTCTACAACAGGAGTTCCTTGGATAATGACTTCTGATTTGCATTATTAAGGAGATCTTTCTCTTTGAGAAATTTCAAATTACTTGTTAATCATATTTGTTCTTTAAACATTGTTTTTTATTTGAACTGCTTTCTATTAATTCCTTGGCATTTTATTTTGTTAACAGCTATTCAATTCTTAAATTTAGGTGTGCTACTGTTTCACAAAACCATAATAGTGACTCAGATTTCTTTGTGCAGAGGATGAACATGTCTACGGGTGTTTTAACCCGTAATCCATGAGATTTGAAAGGCTCTATGGGTAGAATTCATAGGATCCATGCAGTGGTGCAGTGCAGAAAATTACATCTTTTCATTCACCCATATTGAAACGTAGCAATTCCTTTACTAATGAAAGTAGAAAAAAATAGAAATCATAGACTTTTTATATCCATTTATATTTGTTGCCAATATCTCAAAATATTATTTCACATTGATCACTGCCTCAAAATTATAGTAGTAATTAGACTTGAATTTAAGTCTTAGTACTTAATGCATTAATAAACACATACAATACTATATCATACACTTTAAATGTTTGATATTTGATTTCCTTTGAAATCCCATGTTTTTGTTTTTGTTTTTGTTTTGCATTTAATGATATTTTTCAGAGAACAAGTATTACTGTTCTCTTTTTCTCAATTGTTATTGTTCTCAACTGTTTGGCTTCATCAGAATGCTGAAGGGGTGCATGACACAGAAAAGGTGAACACCTTTCTCCTAGGGGATGGCAGAGTAACACAATGAAAGAAGTCCGATTCCTAAATAACTTGCACTGCTTAGAGAGGAGCTCTCAAGTGAGAGGAAAATAAAATATTTTGCTTTTAAACTACTGAGCTGTTTTTGCAGCTCTTATCCTAAGTAACCCCATTGTGATTATCTTGATAGATGTATTAAATGTTTTCTTTTACTATTAATGATGTTATAATTCAACTTTGTCTTATCTATGTTAACCAGAAATGGAATATAAATATTTCAAAGAAAAAAAAGACAACACACTAGTTTGTTTTTGTTAGGCTTTGGGTGAATTTCTAAAGTACCAGTAAAGCTGCATTCAGGCAGAAATGCACTTATACCCTCATAATTCTCTAACTCCCAAGGCCAGATCTAATATTGTCTCCCTGTCTTTCTCTCTCTCTCTCTCTTTCTCTCTCATTCTCAATCTCTCTCCCTTGCTCCGTTTCTCACTCTTGCTCTCAGGAGGTCAAGCAATTTGGAGGAACTTAAGGAAAGGACATGACCACTGACCTTCTCTGTAAGTTAGATATTGACAGAATACCAAAAATGATCATGATAGAACAATAGGGAACAGCAAAGCTCACCTGATTGGGTCAGGTGTATTAAACACATACGTATCTGATCTCACAGGTTAAGAGCTGAGTCCCATAAGATGCCTCCTACTTTAGATGCCACTGGCAAGTCTGGGCCTCCAGTACTTCTGACCAACCAGCTATAAATTGGGGGTTCCAACCACTCCTTCCTTAGATTTGATAATTTGCTACAATGGCTCATAGAACTCAGCAAATCACTTTATTTATATTTATCAGTTTATTATCATAAGCACAACTCACGAACAGCCAGATGGAAGAGGTGCATACAGCTAGGTATGGGAGGGGAAAGGTGTGGAGCTTCTATGGCCTCTGGGCATGCCATTCATCCCATTGCTGAATACCTCCATGTATTCAGCAATCTGGAAACTCCTCAGATTGTATGTCCAAGAGTTTTTATGGAGCTTGATCTCCAGTCCCTGCCCCCTTTCTGAATGTCAGTGGGTTGGTTGAAAGTTTTAACCTTCTAATCCCTGGTCTTTCTGGTGCCAGCCCTATCCTGAGGTCATGTAGGGGCCCCACCTTAAGTTACCTCATTAGCATAATCTCAGGCATGATCCAAAGGGGCTCATTATGAAAAACAAGACACTCCTACTTAAGCTGAAATAGCCTGCTTCAAAGATGAATAGCCTCACCCTTTGCTTTGTTCAATATTTAACCATATACTTGCTTAAGAGATCCAGGGGGCAATCTTGAAATAAACCAAGTATTAAATTGAGATTGTAGAATCCTCCCTTCTCAGAAAAACCACTGAGTAGTTAGTTAATCCATAACCTGGTTGCATTCATGGTGATGCCAGCCAGACCTCCAGGTGGTTCATTACTGAAGATAGTCATCAGAATGAGACACGCAGTCCTGCGTCCTGCACCACTCCTGCTCATAGTTTCCATGCCTCCTTTTCCTTTAAAATCCCTTTGGCTACCTTAAAAATTTGACATAGTCTTTGAGGCACTAGTCCACCATCTCCTCAGGTTGCCATCTCTTGAATAAACCTGCTTTTCCTTCCACCAGCCCTTGTCTCTTGAGTTTTGCTTTCAAGAGGTGAGCAGCTAAACCTGAGTTTTGTAGGAGACAGTAAATTCCTCTTCAAAGTTTAGCCTGTTGGCCGGGCGCGGTGGCTCATGCCTGTAATCCCAGCACTTTGGGAGGCCGAGGCAGGTGGATCACAAGGTCAGGAGATCGAGACCACAGTGAAACCCCGTCTCTACTAAAAATACAAAAAATTAGCCAGGCGCGGTAGTGGGCGCCTGTAGTCCCAGCTACGCAGAGGCTGAAGCAGGAGAATGGTGTGAACCCGGGAGGCGAAGCTTGCAGTGAGCCGAGATCGCGCCACTGTACTCCAGCCTGGGGGACACAGCAAGACTCTGTCTCAAAACAAAGTTTAGCCTGTTAACGACTTCCTTTAAAATTCAAGAGGGAGAACAATTGTTAAGTACAATGAGCTCTGAGTTCCTCTTCAAAGAACCAATATATCAGTATGTTCAGCTTCCCTGTTCTTTGTTCTCCATTTTAAAGAACAAGCTTAACTTCCTTGTTCTTTACACCTCCTTGCCCCTAGTTTCAGTAACCAACCCCTTCCTAGCCTCTATCACCTGTTCTGTCCTTAGGTATCCTTAGTCACCTGTTCTGTAACTGTCCTTCCCTCCAGAACTACTCACCCCACCACTCCAGCTGGTACCCTCTTTAAAATAGCCAATTGGAATTAGCTTGGACTGTGTGGTCCAACCCTAGCCAACAGGGGAAAGACACAGCAGTAGGGACTAGCTGTGTTAGGAGTAAGACCCTCTTCCCCTCCCTTGTCTGGTGTGCTCTCACCTTTGCTCCATCCGTGAGATGCACCCTTCTATAGAAGTAAATTGGCTTGCTGTGAAAACTTTTGCCTGAGTGCTATTTTCACCCTGCGGCACCGAGCATTTACTTCCAACAAATTTGGGGGCCTTCCCAGGATCCCATTCTTCTCTGCTTCTCTGGGGAAAAGTCTCTGATCACCTCTCGTGAGGAGATGCGTCCCGCTCCCTCATTGCTGCGGCCTCGGGGTAAGGAATCGACCTACCCTGTGTGACGAATAAATCCGGACTCTCAGCAAAGCAGAAAGAAAAGGCCTACAAATAAATACCACGGCAACCAGGTAACTCTGTGCACAGACCAAGATAAGAAAAGCTGTGGGGGCAGTGAAGTATTTCCTTGGTGGTCAGGACATCCTGAAGGTTGAAAGTGTGTGACTGAGACACACAACTGAGTGTAGAGCGAGTGCAGAGTCCAGATCTGGTTCTGCGTTCACCTCATACAGCTTAAAGGCGGCTTGCCCATCATGGGGTTTATACCGACCTGCTCTAGTAGGAGAGATTGAGCCCCGCAGACTCGCTGGGGTGCAAGAAATCTCTAGTAAGAGAGACTGAGCCCTGCAGATTCAGCGAAAAACACTTTCTCCAGGATAGTAAATATAGCAGGTAAGACAAAAGATAGGAAAGATCATCATCATGATAATATGCCCTGTGGTAGTCCCCTAGGCCTAATGTTAGAATAGTGGAAGGGTAATGGAAGGACCCAACACAAGAAAAAGCAGCAAATGATAAAATACTGCTGTTTTATTTGGACTAAAGTACCTTCCTCTCCCCCAACGAGCTGCCACCCCAGACTCTTCCCTTAACCTAAAAAAGGAGCTTAAACCACTCTTAGATGATCCTTATGAAGTGGCAGATCAAATTGATCAGTTTTAGGACCCCAGTTATATACTTGGGCTGAGTTAATGTCTATCTTAGGCATCTTATTCTCAGGAGAAAAAAGGAGCATGATATGCAGGGCTGCTATGACCGTTTGGGAACATGAACACCCTCCTGGTCAGAATGTCCCAGCGGCTGAACAAAATTCCCAGCCCAGGATCCTTAATGGGATAACAACAATACGGCCCATCGAGGAAACATGAAAGACCTCAGGGAGATGGTAATAAAAGGAATTCGAGAACTGGTGCCCTGCACCCAAAATCTTACCAAGACCTTTAATAGAAAACAGGGAAAAGATGAGGGACCAATAGAATTTTTAGAAAGGCTTAAAGACCAAATGAGAAAATATGCTGGCCTAGAATCAGAAGACCCTCTTGGGCAGGGAATGTTTAGAACTTCATTTTGTCACTAAGAGTTGGCCAGATATTAACAAGAAATTACAAAACATAGAGAACTGGAAAGATAGACCTATAGAAGAGCTTCTGAGAGAAGCCCAAAAAGTATGTGTAAGAAGAGATGAAGAAAAACAAAAGCAGAAGGTGGAAACTCTGCTGTCCGCCATACAACAAAGTACTCAAGGGGCCAGAACCTATAAAGAACCTAGACCCCCACTCTCCAGGCAATATAAAGGGTACAAAAGAGTAAAGCCAGGAGACTCAAAGGTAGAGAGAGAAAAAAAAAAATCTTAGAGGAGACAGAAGTGACATATAAAAAACAATAAGCTAGTATCAAATTTTTGTTAATTCTGGAAACAGGGACAAATCTATTAGGAAGAGATGTAATGCTAAAATTAGGCGTAGGCCTCCAAATCAATCATGGAAAATTCCTCCCCTCCCTAAACTTGCTCACCACCACAGACAAAGAACACATTCATCCCGAGGTACGGTCAAAAGACGGAAATTGAAAGTTACAGATTCCTCTGATTCATGTTAAATTAAAAACCCCTGGGAAAGTAGTAAAGAGAAAGCGATACCCCATTCCTTTAAAAGCCAGGGCAAATTTAAAACCTCTAATTGAAGGTCTTCTCCATGATGAGCTTCTTGAACCTTGTATGTCTCCCTATTACACTCCAATACTGCCTGTAAAGAAGGCAGATGGGTCATACTGGTTAGTGCAAGACGTTAGAGCTATTAACCAGATAGTCCAAACTACACACCCTGTTGTTCCCAATCCTAATACTATTATCAGTAGGATCCCATACAGCCACCAGTGGTTTACAGTAGCAGATTTAAAAGATGCCGTGGTCGGGGGCTGCCGCGCAGTACGAGCGAGCGGCTCCAGGGCGGGCGCGCACAGGGATGCTCTGCGGGGCGGCTGCAGCCACCGTGTGGGCTGAGGAGGCTAGGACAGCGCGGGCCCCCGGGCTTCTCCTCTGAGCTGGCTGCCCCGGCAGCAGCCAAGGCTCCATCAGCCTCCGCCCCTTCAGCCTCGGGGCCGAGTCCGCTGCCACCTCTGCCCGCGGAGGCCCGGGCAGCCCCTGCCTGGGCCGCAGCTTCCCCCGTGGGCGTCAGGCCCGGGCGGGGATCCCGAGCCGCTGCCCTCCTCGCCGGCATGCGAGCCCCATTTCCTACTTTTTCAGTTTCCTTGGGAAGGGGCTGGTGGGTCTGGATGAATCGTCTCGGGGGGCCCCCACGAGGCGACCCAGGCGGCCCTGCCCTTTTTAGAGGTTCCCCTAGGGGCCCAGTGGGGAAGGGGTTGTCTTTGCATGGGTAGGGGACTTCCCTAGTCTGCCGGGACCATGACCTGAACTGTGTGAGTGGGACGTGTCCAAAGCCCAAGAACCAGCTCATCTGAGCCGCCCCCTCCCCGGCCAGCATGGCACCTGAAGAGGCCTCTCTCAGGGCATTGGAAGTCTGCTGACAGGAGTTTTTCACAACTGTACAACCGATGAAAGAAAACATGAGATAGAGGAACTTCTTAATAACTTTGCCTAACAAATAGGAGCCTGGAGATTCTGCCAGTACTTTCTCTCCAGCACTAGGAATGACTATGTAATGATGTACAGTTTAACAGTTTTTGAGAATCTGATCAATAAAATGTGGCTTGGGGTCCCATCTCAGGATGAGATGGAAATCCATAGCTGCCTGCCCAAACTCCTTGTGGCTCCCCATAAAACCTTACCTTCTTTTATCATGAACAAGCTCTGCAAAGTTATTGTTGATATTGGACGTCAGGATTGGCCCATGCTCTACCATGACTTTTTTACTAACATTTTGCAGTTGAACCAGTCCCCTGTGACAACCCCCTTGGGCCGATCATGTTGAAGACAACTCCAGAAGAGCTGGCTTGTCCCCGTGAGGACCTCACTGTGGCTGGGAAGGAGGAGTTGCAGAGGTGGCTACTGGACCAGGTGCAGACAGTGCTTGGGCTACTGACAGGTATCTTGGAGACTGTCTGGGACAAAGAGTGTTACTGCTGCCACTCCACCACCATCCCCAACCTCAGTAGACTTGCTGAGTAACCTGTTGCAGACTCCTAGTTCAGCCGAACTGTGGAATCAGCCAATTCCCATCCTTGATGTGGTGAGTGAGTATATCTGTTCCCTGGCCTTGGAGTGCCTGGCCCATCTCTTCAGTTGGATTCCTCTGTCTACCAGCATCACCCCATCCCTCCTTACCATCATCTTCCACTTTGTGCGATTTAGCTACGACATCCGAGCCAGAAACATGGTGTCAGTTAACGGCAGCAGCGAGAACTGTGTCTGGGTTCAGGAGTGGAGCCGGCTGAGGGTCCTGGCCATGTCCTGCATCAAGGAACTCATGTCCAAGAACTGTGTGCCTATGGAGTTCGAGGAGTATTTACTGTGTATGTTCCAGCAGACTTTCTACCTCCTGCAGAAAATCACCAAGGATAACAATGCCCACACGGTGAAGAGCAGGCTAGAAGAGCTCGATGAGAGCTATATCGAGAAGTTTAACGACTTTCTTCAGCTCTTTGTGAGTGTTCACCTAAGAAGAATCGAGTCTTACTCCCAGTTCCCTGTGGTGGAGTTTTTGACACTTTTGTTCAAGTACACATTTCATCAGCCTACTCATGAAGGTGAATTCTCTTGTTTGGATGTCTGGACGTTCTTTTTGGACTATCTGACAAATAAAATTAAAAGTCGTCTTGGAGACAAGAAAGCAGTTCTCAACAGGTATGAAAACGCCCTGGTGATCCTCCTTACAGAGGTGTTGAATCAAATCCAGTTCAGATACAACCAGGTCCAGCTGGAGGAGTTGGATGACGAGACTCTGGATGACTATCAGCAGACAGAGTGACAGCGCTGCTTACAGCAGAGCTTGGAGGTAGTGGACAAAGTGATGGAGCTTCTGCCCATGCACGCCTTCTCCACACCGTTCCCAGTTCTTCAGGATAATTTGAAGTTTATTTGAGATTACAGTAATTTATAGTTACTTCAGGGTCAGGAGACGGGTTGAACAATACCGTGGAGAAAGACTGCCGATGGCTGCACTGCTCCCTGAGAGACTTGAGCTCCCTACTGCAGGCCGTGGGTGACCTGGCAGAGTACTTTATCAGGGATGTGTTTGCTGCACGGTTCAATCATGTCCTCACATTCGTGGAGAGATTGGTCAAAGTTACTCTGTATGGATCTCAGATAAAATTGTACAACATTGAGCCGGGCGCAGTGGCTCACGCCTGTAATCCCAGCACTTTGGGAGGCCAAGGCAGGTGGATCACAAGGTCAGGGGACCGAGACCATCCTGGCTAACATGGTGAAACCCCGTCTCTACTAAAAATACAAAACATTAGCTGTGCGCGGTGGCACAAGCCTGTAGTACCAGCTACTCAGGAGGCTGAGGCAGGAGAATCACTTCAACCCGGGAGGCAGAGGTTGCAGTGAGCCAAGAACGTGCCACTGCACTCCAGCCTGGGCAAGAGAGCGAGACTCCATCTCAAAAAAAAAACAACACACACACAAAAAATTGTACAACATTGAAACTGCTGTACCATCAGTATTGAAATCAACCTCATTGATGTGCGTGCTCAGTCCCTGGCTGCGCTGCAAGCTTACTCTCACTGGTTAGCACAGTATTGCAGTGAAGCTCACCGGCAGAACATGCAGCAGTTCGTGACATTCATCCCTACTACCATGAATGCAATCACACCTCTAATCAGCACCAAGGCCTCGAAGCAGCAAAGCCTACACCTTTTATCTAACTCTGTCTCTCCTTCTGTTCCTATACCCATTTACTAGAAAATCTAAATATGACACAGAGTTAGATCCATAAATCTGTCCACTGTTATATAACTGTGTTATTTCACGTTTCTTTTTAGTTGTAGCCCACATGCATTCAAATACAACTTAACTTTTTTTTTTTTTTGAGATGGAGTCTTGCTCTGTCACCCAGGCTGGAGTGCAGTGGCATGATCTCGGCTCATTGCAAGCTCCGCCTCCCGAGTTCACGCCATTCTCCTGCCTCAGCCTCCAGAGTAACTGGGGCTACAGGCGCCCACCACCATGCCCGGCTAAGTTTTTGTATTTTTAGTAGAGACAGGGTTTCACCACGTTAGCCAGGATGGTCTGGATCTCCTGACCTCGTGATCTGCCCGCCTCGGCCTCCCAACGTGCTGGGATTACAGGCGTGAGCCACCGCGCCCGGCCACAACTTTACTTTTTCAGTTGTCTAAGCTCCCCATGAATACATGGGGAAAAAGTAAAATATCATTCAGATTTCCAGACTAAAAAGTTATGATACCTTTGAAACATTTTCCTTCGTGCGGTAAGCACAGTTGGGCATTGGTTGTGCAGGTACACCTCGTTTTGTTGCGCTTCCCTTTATTGCACTTGGCAGATACTCTGTTTTTTACAAGTCGAAGGCTTATGGCAACCCTGCATCAAGCAAATCTGTCAGCGCCATTTTTTCAACAGCATTTGGTGCTTCTGTGTGTCACATGTTGGTAATTGTTAGACTATTTCAAACTTTTTCCATGACTATATCTGACAGTGATTTGTGATCAGTGATCTTTGATGTTACTATTATAATTATTTTGGGGTGCCGCAAACTGAAGACGGCAAACTCGATTGATAAATGTGTGTGTTCTGACTGCTCCACTGACTAGAGCCTTCCCCATCTTCCTGTCTTTAGGCCTCCCTATTCCCTGAGCCATTTAGTTACCCTACAATGACCTCTACATGTTCAAGTGAAAGGAAGAGTCACATGTCTCTTACTTTAAAAATCTAGAAATGATCAAGCTTAGTGAGGAAGGCATGTCAAAAGCCAGGATAGGCCATAGGCTCTTGAGCCAGTTAGTCAAGTGGCAAATGCAAAGGAAAAGTTCTTGAAGGAGATTAAAAGTTCCGCTCTAGTGAACACACGAGTGATGAGAAAGTGGAACAGCCTTATTGTTGTTGATAAGGAGAAAATTTCAGTTGTTTGGATAGACCAAACCATCCACAACATTCCCTTACGCCAAAGCCAAATCCAGATAAGGCCTTTTAATTCTGTGAAAGCTGAGAGAAGTGAGGAAGCTACAGAAGAAAAGTTGTAAGCCAACACAAGTTGCTTCATGAGGTTTAAGGAAAGAAGTCATCTCCATAACATAAAAGTGAAGGATGAAGCAGCAAGTGCTCAGCAGAAACTGCAGCAAGTTCTCCAGAAGCTCTAGATAAGATCATTGATGAAGGTGGCCACACTAAACAACAGATTTTCAGTGTAGATGAGACAGCTTTATACTGGAAGAAGGTGCCATCTGGGACTCCCATAGATAAAGAGGAGGAGTCAGTGCCTGGCTTCAGAGCTTCAGAGGACAGGCCAACTCTCTTGTTAGGGGACAACTGCCATTGGAGACTTCAGGTTGAAGCCAGTGCTCATGTATCATTTGAAAATCCTAGGGCACTTAGGAATTATGCTGAATCCACTTTGCCTGTCTATAAATGGAACAACAAAGCCCCAATGATAGCACATCTGTTTACATCATGGTTTACTGAATATTTTAAGTTCATTATTGAGACCTGCTCAGAAAAAAACGATTCCTTTCAAAATACTACTGCTGATTGGCAATGTACCTGGCTACCTAAGGCCTCTGATGGAGATGTTCAAAGATACTAGTTTCCATAGTTTCCATGCCTGCTCACACACATCCATTCTGCAGTTCTGCAGCCCGTGGATCAAGGAGTAATTTTGTTTTCAAGTCTTATTACTTCAGAAATAGATTTCATAAGACTATAGCTGCCATAGAGAGTGGTTCCTCCAATGGATCTGGGTAAATAAATTGAAAATATTAATTCAAATAATGGAACCCATTTCACTGCACATATCGTTAAGAAATTAGCCCAAGCACTAGACATAATGTGGGAATACCATACTCCTTGGCAGTCACCTTCATCAGGAAGAGTAGAAAGAATAAATCAAACTCTGAAGAGTCACTTAACCAAATTAGTCTTAGAGACTCAGTTGCCGTGGACTAAATGCCTTCCCATTGCCTTGTTAGGAATCTGAACCACCCCTCAAAAAGATGTTGGCCTATCCCCATATGAGATGCTCTATGGGTTGCCCTATTTACACTCCTGCTGACATTTCCACGTTCGAAACAAAAGATCGGTTTCTCAGACATTATGTACTTGGTTTATCTTCCACTTTCTCTTCCCTTAGAACTAAAGGTCTTTTAGCACAGGCACCATCCCTGGAGTTCCCAGTACATCAACATTAGCCTGGGGATCATGTCCTCATCAAAAACTGGAAGGAGGAAAAGCTTGAACTGGCCTGGGAAGGACCTTACCTAGTGCTCCTAACAACTGAAACCGCAGTCCAGACAGCAGAAAAAGGATGGACCTATCACACCCAAGTCAAGAAAGCGCTCCCCGCTCCAGAGTCGTGGGCCATAGTCCCAGGGGAAAACCCTACCAAACTAAAGCTAAAAATTTTTGTTTGTTTGTTTGTTTGTTTTGAGACAGAATCTTGCTCTGTCGCCCAGGCTGGACTGCAGTGATGCGATCTTCACTCACTGTAACCTCCACCTCCCGGGTTCAAGCAATTCTCCTGCCTCAGCCTCCCCAGTAGCTGGGATTACAGGTGTGTACCACCGCGCCTGTGTAATTTTTGTATTTTTAGTAGAGACGACTATTTATTTAACGACTCATTCATCTGTTAAGCTGGCTGGAGTCAAACCCATGCATACATCACACTTGGGTAAAAATCACCCCTCCCCAACCTGACACGGCAGACAATCAACCTGGTTGGACTTGTGAGCCAACTGGAGAACTGAAGCTACTGCTTAAGAAAAATCTTTTTGTACTATAAGATGAAGTTTCTGTTAGCCCTTATCATAATGAGTAAACTTTTTTGACATCTGCTAAAACTAGTCTATTTCTACAGTGGGTACAACATTATGCAGATAGTCTACACTAAGATGCTTGCTGGGTATGTGGATTGCTACCTATCTCTAGGACTTCTGGGCTACTTTAGTGAGTATCACCCCTGCAGGGAACTGATGAGATACATTTACAAACCTATATGAAAAATTGTTCATGGGAAAATCAGGACCTTGGTACCTTAAGGTATTATTTTTTTAAAATGGCCTGGCATTAATATAACACCTCAGAACCCAGATCCTGGAAAACCCTTTGTTATAACCGAACTATCCAAAGGGCCTCTGTGTATGCAATCCCTCTCTTAAAGGAGTTTCCCTAGATGGCCCCTAAGATTTTGGCTACTAATAACCATTACACGGTAGGTGAGTTTTTGTCAAATTTGGGACAATTACCTCTGGATGATCTCCACGATTAGTCACTTAACCCAAATTGCCCCTTTATGTTGGGAATAAAGGAATCACTCTTAGGATCATTGGCCAAATGTTACTAATAATGTGGATTGGATGCCTCTACATCAATATGAACATTCTTTAGTGGTATATTAGACACACTTGTTTACCACTGACTGGACACAGACCCAAAATTTGGTGGCTGGTCCCCAGCAGAACTCAATAGTTACGTGAAACTCATCTTTAGCCATGTCTACCCGATGGATGGATAGGGCAGTGCACATTAGGACTACCATGGGTCCAGGACTGATAAACAAAAATCACCAGGCAGCCTGAACACTTTCCAAATGTGTTTTCCCTTGGTAAGACGATCTTCTGTCCCTTTTTTTCCTCCAAGCAGGCTTAGAAAGCATCATCTGGCATATTGAGGCACTGACAAATTATAGCAAGTGCTGAAAGACACATTTAAGGGCATCTTATTAGTAACCTCTGAAATGACTACGATGAGAAAAGTAGTCTTGCAAAACCACATGGCCCTTGATGTACTCACAGCTGCTGGGAGGGACCTTGAATCATAATTGAAACTAAACATTTTGTGTATATCCTAGATAATTTGCAAAACATCTAGTCAGCCCTTCAAGACATGCACAGACAAATCAATACTATGTCTGACCCCACGATGTCCCTAAAACAGTGGTTATCTTCATGGTTTGGATCAGGACCTACTTGGTGGAAAAAACTGCTGGTAATTCCAGCTATGATTATAGGAATAGGTATACTTCTCTGCTATGGGTTATACTCTTGTTGCACCATATGTGTGATATTGCAAGATTGCATTTCCCCTGAATGGAAAGGCCCCTAACTCCCAGGTCAATGATGCTGTAAAAAAAAAATCACTTCCATAAGTCGAGGAATGCGTGAATACTTCCAACCCCTGGTAAATAAATTCCATTATTCAGCTCCCTAGTGATGCCCCCATTCAGCAGGAAGTAGCTAGAAAGAAACTGACACCTGATCTCCCATAGAAATGAAACAGGAATTGGCAATGGGGAGTTTGTAATTGGAATAATCAGCCTGCTTCAAGAATGAATAGCCTCACCCTTTGCTTTATTTAATATCTAGCCATATCCTTGCTTAAGAAACCCATGGGATAATCTTGAAATAAACC
Source organism: Papio anubis (assembly GCF_008728515.1). Classification (NCBI taxonomy): domain Eukaryota; kingdom Metazoa; phylum Chordata; class Mammalia; order Primates; family Cercopithecidae; genus Papio; species Papio anubis. Next base: position 85,604,119 of record NC_044982.1, read on the forward strand.
AGGCATGAATTTGAGATTGTGGAATCCTACATTCTCAGAAAAATCACTGACAGGGGTTAATCCATAAGCTAGTTGCAGTCATGGTGATGCCAGCCAGACCTCCAGGTGATCCATTACTGAAGATAGCCATCAGAATAAGGCATGCAAACCTGCACCCTGCACCACTCCTGCTCATAGCTTCCATGCCTCCTACTTCTTAAAATCCCTTTAGCTAGCCTAAAAATTTGAAATAGTCTTTGAGGCGCTAGTCCACCATCTCCTCAGGTTTCTGGCTCTTGCATAAGCCTGCTTTTCCTTCCACCAACTCTTGTCTCACAAGTCTTGCTTTTGAGCAGTGAGCAGTGATTGGCTGATCCTTAGTTTGGTTACACTATCACTCAGGAAATTTCAAGGGTTTTAGGAGCTCTGTGGCAGGAACCAGGAACTAAGTTCAAATTTATTTTATATTAACCACAGGTCCCAACTCCCATGACTATCTGGATGGTGACAAGGACAGAATTCTCTTCTCATCGTTCTCTCTCACTGTAAATATACACAGACATGCTATTAGGAGGGAAAACTTGCCCTCTACCAACTTTGGTTCAGTGGATGGGAGCCTGTGAATTAACTATAGACAGGATAGCAGGGGGAAAGAAAATAAATGTATTCATAACTTGTGGAAGCATTAAGATGAAGAGGCTTGATGAAGAGCTAGAGATAAAAGTTTATTTATCAACTCATAGGGGAAAAGAAGGAGGGAGAAATGGCTTCTATAGGAAAACAAATGACTCTTGGGAAAGATAAATAGAAGCTTTGGATGAAGTTTCACACAATTTTCTTGGAATATCTCCTGTCTGGGTGAAACCATCTTCACACGGTTAACAAGAATCCTGGACAGAGATATAATTATAAGTAAGCATTAATCAGGCTACTCTTCGATCCACTTCCTTGTAACCAGAAGTCAGGAACATGAGATACTGATCATTTGCATTCTCATTGTTCCCATTGATAAGATCTTTGACATTAGAATCATAAAGCTTTTGTTTAGGAATTGTTTATGCAGATCCTGAATTCCAGCAGAACAGCTGACACCACTCACTTTAAAGAGCCCCGCAGATGAACTGATCAGCATGAGAATACTGTTTTTTAATCTCTCTGTACTATGACTTCACTCTGCATTCTTCAGCCAATTAGTGATCTCTCACTTCCACCTACTCCAAAACCCTTAAAAACTCCAGCCTCAAACTCTTTGAGGAAATGGATTTGAGGTTTCCTTCCATCTTTTGGTTTGGCAGCCCTGCAATGAAACCTCTCCCTCTGCTGCAACCCAGTGTCTTGGCATATTGACACGCTGTGCACATCAGGCAAAAGACCTATTACCATTACATGAGGACTCCTCTGGAGGAAGATAATGGTAGGGGCATTTCTGGGAGGTTCTGCTTTATTCAGGCAAAAGAAGTTCAGGTAAGATTTATTTCGGTATCTGCTGTAATTCAAATGTTTTCAGTTTTGTCCTTACACATGCACACACACACACACACTCACACTTCCCTTCTTAAGCACTTAGCATCTTCATGTATCTTTGTTCCTGTCACATGCGTATGGTGTGAAGAGACCACCAAACAGGCTTTGCGTGAGCAATAAATCTTTTTAATCACCTGGGTGCAGGTGGACTGTCTGAAAAAGGAATCAGCAAAGGGAAATGGGGTGGGGCAGTTTTATAAGATTTGGGTAGGTAGTGGAAAATTACAATCAAAGTGGGTTATTCTCTTGCGGGCAAGGGCAGGGGTTACAAGGTGCTCAGTGGGGAGGTTCTGAGACTCATTCTCTAGGAGAAGGAATGTCACAAGGTTAACTGATCTGTTAAAGTGGGGCAGGAACAAATCACAATGGTGGAATGTCATCAGTTAAGGCGGGAACTGACTATTTTCACTTCTTTTGTGGTTCTTCAGTTGCTTCAGGCCATCTGGATGTATACATGCAGGGTTGGGCTCAGAGGTCTGACATTTCCTGTCTTCTTATATTAATAAGAAAAACAAAACAGTGGTGAAGTGTTGGAGCAGTGAAAATTTTTGGGGGTGGTATGGAGAGATAATGGGCAACGTTTCTCAGGGCTACTTCAAGAGGGATTAGGAGTGGCGTGGGAACCTAGAGTGGGAGAGATTAAACTTAAGAAATATTTGGGGGTAAAGGGTGATATTGTGGGGTTGTTAGAAGGAGCATTTGTCATATAGAATGATTGGTGATGGCCTGAATGCAGTTTTGTATGAATTGAGAAACTAAATGGAAGACACAAGGTCCGACTAAGAGAAGGAGAAAAACAGGTATTAAAGGACTAAGAATTGAGAGGACTTAGGACATCCAATTAGAGAGTGCCTAAGGGGGTTTGGCATAATTATTTGCTTGGTTGGCGAGTTTTGGGACTCTATCCTTGAGTTTTTTTATGTGGTCATATACTAGGCCAGATTGATTTAGGTAAAAACAACACTCTTCATTTAAAAATATGCAGATTCCTCCTTTTTCAACAGTGAGTAAGTCGAGGCATATTCCTGTCTTCTTGTATTAATAATAAGAAAAACAAAACAAAATAGTAGTGAAGTGTTGGTGTCATGAGGGGAACAGGAAGCTGTTGGGTCCCATTTGCAAATTGATTTTTGGGGGTAAGGAAAACTAGTGTACATGTGCCTGTCTAATTAACAAGTACACACATGTAGGTGGAGGAGCCACAGGGAAGAAGAGACCTTGAGTAAGGCAAAACTGGAAATGTAAAGTGTAAAGATGAGAAGGAGAAAAACTGGCCATGATGGACAGAAGTTGAAACGCTAGATGCTTGTTTAGATACCTTATTAGCATAAGCATTGCCCTGAGCGATGGGATCTGATGCCCTTTGATGGCCTTTGCAGTGAATGGCCTCAGTTTTCTTGGAAGTAGAGCAGCTTTAAGAAGAGTTTTTATTAGGGAGGTATTAATGATGGAGAACCCTTATGTAGTGAGGAAACCTCTTTCTGCCCATATAACAGCATGGTGTTGAAGGATGTGGAAGGCATACTTGGAATCGTTATAGATATTGACACATAGTTCCATTGCAAGAATGAGGGCTCGAGTTAAGGCAATGAGTTCAGCTTGTTGAGAGGTAGCAGAAGGGGGCAGGCCCATAGCCTCAGTGATAGATGTGGAAGACACTATAGCATAGCCTGCCTTTGCCGGTGATTGGCAATTGGGCCTGGAAGAACTACCATCAGTAAACCAAGTGTGGTCTGGGTGAGGAACAGGAAAGAGGGAAATATGGTGAAAAGGGGAGAATGCCATGTGGATTAGAGGGATACAGTCATGGGGTTCAGATGTAGTATCGGGAATAAGATGAGAGGTTGGATTGAAGTCTGGACCAGGAACAATGGTAATTGTGGGAGATTCAACAAATAGTGAGTACCGTTGAAGGAGCCAGGGTGCAGAAAGTATATATGTCAAGTGTGAGGAGGAGAATAGATTTTGAAAGTTATGGGAACTGTAGAGAGTAAGGGGAGCATAGTCTATGATTTTGAGGGCTTCCAGAAGTATTAAAGTGGCAGTTGCCACTGCATGCACACATGAGGGTCACCCCAGAATTGTGAGGTCAAGTTGTTTTGATAGAAAGGTAACAGGTTGTGGGCCTGGTTCCTGTGTGAGGACTCTAGCAGCACAGCCTTGTATTTCAGCTGTGGGTAAGGAAAAAGACTGGGACGAGTCGGGGAGTGCTAGTGTCGAAGCTGTCTCCAGGGCCTTTTTGAGAGAGTGAAAAGAAGATAGCAAAGCCTGGTATCCAGAGTTGGAAATATCCAACAATGCCTAAGAAGGAAAGGAATTGTTGTTTGGTGGTGGGGACAGGGGTTTGAGAGATCAGCTGGACACAATCAGCAGGGAGAGCATGTGTGTTTTCATGAAGAATTATGCCGAGATAGGTAACAGATGAGGAAGAAATTTGGGCTTTGGAGGGGGATACACGATATCCTTTTGAGAATAGATGTTGGAGGAACAGGAGGATGTCCTGTTGAGAAGATTCATAGGAGGGGCTATAAAGTAGAAGGTCATCAAAATATTGAATAAGGTGAGAAGCAGATGGACAGACAGAAAGTAAACCATGAGAAAGGGCTTGACTGAAGTAATGGGGGCTGTCCCTGAAACCTTGTGGCAGTACAGTCCAGGTAAGTCGCCAAGGCTGATGGGTGTCAGGGTCAGTCCAGGTAAAAACTAAGAGAGGCTGGGATGAGGGGTGCAGGGGAATAGTGAAAAAAGCATCTTTAAGATCAAGAACACAACAGTGAGTTGCAGAAGAAGTTATTGAGGACAAAAGGGTGTATGGATTTGACACCACAGAGTGAATAAGCAAAACAATTTGGTTGATAAGGCACAGATCCTGAACTAACCTGTAAGACTTGTCCAGTTTTTGGACAGGTAAAATGTGGGAATTGTAAGGAGAGTTTATAGGCTTTAAAAGGCTATGCTGTAACAGGCGACTGATAACAGGCTTTAGTCCCCTCAAAGTCTGTTGTGGGATGGCATACTGGCATTGAGAGGGGTAAGGGTGATTACGTTTTAAAGGGATGGTAAGGGGTGCATGATCAATCGCCAAGGAGGGAGTAGAGGTATCCTATACTTGTGGATTAAGGTAGGGAGATGAAAGGGGAGGATGTGAAGGAGGCTTTGAACTAGGGAAAAGGGTGGCAATGAGGTGTGGCTATAGCCCAGGAATAGTCAGGGAAGCAGATAATTTACTTAAAATGTCTCGACCTTTTATAAGGGAGGTGGGCAGGTGGGGATAACTAAAAAAGAGTGCATAAAAGATTGTTATCCAAGTCAGCACCAGAGTTGGGGAATTTTAAGAGGTTTAGAAGCCTGGCCATCAATACCCACAACAGTTACAGAGGCAAGGGAAACAGGCCCTTGAAATGAAAGTAATGTGGAGTGGGTGGCCTCCATATTGATTAAGAAGGGGATGGACTTACCCTCCACTGTAAGAGTTACCCAAAGCATCTGTGATGGTCCAGGAGGCTTCTGAGGTGATCAAGCAGCATCAGTCTTCAGCTGCTAAGCCAAGAAGATCTAGGAAGGAGTCAGTCAGAGAGCCTTAGGCCAGAGTTCCAGGGGCTCTGGGAGTGGCTGCTGGGCGAATTGAACAGTCCAGTTTCCAGTGGGGTCCTACACACATGGGACACAGCTTAGGAGGAATCCCAGGGTGCAGGCATTCCTTGGCCCAGTGGCCAGATTTCTAGCACTTGAAGCAAGATCCTTGGGGAGGAGGTCCTGGAGGAACACCTGACCACTGCAGTTTAGGCATTTTGAAGTTCTTGTGTGCTGGAGATGTGGCTGGGGTTTCTCTCACAATGCAGGCAAGTAATTGCAACTCAGAAATACGTTGCCACTTGGCTGCCTCTTCTCTATTATTGTACACCTTGAAGGTGAGGTTAATTAAGTCCTGTTGTGGGGTTTGAAGGCAAGAATCTAATTTTTGGAGCTTTTTTAATGTCTGGAGTGGATTGGCTAATAAAATGCATATTGAGAATAAGATGGCTTTCTGGCCTTTCTGGGTCTAGCACAGTAAAGTGTCTAAGGGTTGTTGCTAAATGGGCCATGAACTGGGCTGGGTTTTTATATTTGATTAAAAAAAAAGAAAGAAAAAAAAGCCTAAATGCTACCTGATTTGGGAGAGGTCAGATAAAGAAAAAGGAGCATTAACCTTGACTATGCCTTCAGCTCCAGCCACCTTTTTAAGAGGAAATTGTTGGGCAGGTGGGGGAGGGCTAGTCACAGAATGAAACTGCAAGCTGGACCAGGTGTGAGGAGGGGAGGGGGTAGAAGGATTATAGGGTGGGGGAGCAGAGGCTGAGGAAGAATTGGGACCTGGCTCAGCCTGGCTGGTGAGCAGCAGCCTGGGGAGGGGGGAAAAGGTCAGATGGGTCTGTAGAAAAGGAGAATTCAAAGGACTCAGAGTTTGGGGTGGAGACTAAAGAAACAGGAGAGAAAGAAGAAAGATTTGGGATGAGTCGCATTAGGAGCAGAGACTAGGGAAGGACCAATGTGTGAAAGAGTGCCTGGATGTCAGGCACTTCAGATTGTTTGCCCGTTTTTCGACAAAAATCATCTAGGTCTTGTAAGATGAAGATATCAAAAGTGCCGTTTTCTGGCCATTTGGAACCAGTTGGGTTTGTATTGGGGCCAAGTGGTATTGCAGGAGAAAATAAGGCGTTTAGGTTTTAGGTCAGGGGTGAGTTGAAGAGGTTTTAAGTTCTTGAGAACACAGGCTAAGGGAGAAGAAGGGGGAATGGCGGGTAGAAGGTTGCCCATAGTGAAGAGGTAAGTTTAAAGAGAAAGGTAGAGACAGAGAAGGCGGTGGTGCGATGAGCAGCTCTGGGCCATAATGTGGGTGAGCAGCCAAAGCAGGCATCCCTGCAATTGACTTGCCACCAAGGGAATGTGGGTGAATGACCAAGGCAGGCATCCCCACGGTGATCAGACACCAATGGAATGTGGGGTGAATGATCAGGGCAGGCGTCCCCACGGTGATCAGACACCAAGGGAATGTGGGGTGAATGATCAGGGCAGGCGTCCCCACAGTGATCAGACACCAAGGGAAGACTGTCTTCCGGAGTCCATGACCAGCATCGGAGTTTTGGGTCCATGGATAAAATGTGTCTCCTTTGTCTCTACTGAAGAGGAAAACGAACTAGAATTGGAAGGACAGGGAAATTGAAGGTTAGCAAGACAGGCTGGAGAAGAGAGTGAAAAGACCGCTTACCTAATTTGAAATTGGTGAGATGTTCCTTGGACTGGTTGGTCTGAGGACCTGAGGTCATAGGTGGATCTCCTCATGGAGTGAAGGCGAAGACAGGGGACCAGTCTCCTGAAGGAGTCCCCCTGTCCCGGGTCTTCGGCACTAAATATCACATGCTTCCATATGAAGAGACCACCAAACAGGCTTTGTGTGAGCAATAAAGCTTTTTAGTCACCTGGATGCAGGTGGACTGAGTCCGAAAAAGGAGTCAGCAAAGGGAGATGGGGTGAGGCCTTTATAGGATTTGGATAGGTAGTGGAAAATTACAGTCAAAGTGGGTTATTCTCTTGTGGGCAGGGGTGGGGGGGTCACAAGGTGCTCAGTGGGGAGCTCCTGAGACTCATTGTCCAGGAGAAGGAATGTCACAAGTTTAATTGATCAGTTGAGGTGGGGCAGGAACAAATCACAATGGTGGAATGTCATCAGTTAAGGCAGGAATTGGCTATTTTCACTTCTTGTGTGGTTCTTCAGTTGCTTCAGGCCATCTGGATGTATAGTGCAGGCTTGGGCTCAGAGGCCTGACAGTTCCCTAATTTGTTTCTAAATATTCTAAGGGAGAAGGAAGGGCTGTGAGAATTGTCTTTGAGAGGAATCATTCTCTCTGGAGTAAATGAGATAAATCTTCAGTGTTATGGTCATGGATCTGATAGGCATTAGTCTTTGACCAGAGTTTATGAGGTTATTAAGGTGCATGCATGTTTATAAACTAGAGAAGAATTTTAAAATTGGAGAAAAAGATATAATACCATAGCACAGTCTTCTCAGGTACCTTCAGTTTAAGTCCTTTATTACAAGAAAAACAAAAAATCTTTCAGTCAGCAAGAGCACATGAGTCTTAATGATCTAGTACTTTTTTTTAATACTTTGACTTACTAGGGTGATTCAAAGGTTCAGGAAAAAGAAAATTCCCAATATCATTTTCTTAATCTTATTCAACCCAAACATAACAATGCCAAAAAATACAGAGCTCACATTTTGCTGGCGTACATTGCCAAATTTTTAATGCCTCCCCGGACAGGTGAATTTTGAGGATTAAAAAAAAGCAGAGACTTTAAAAACATTCCTTGTGATGAAGTAGAAAAAGCCCTGAATAAGTGGCCAGCTACACTGGATTTTTGTCTCAATTCTTCCACTAATTTTATAGTCTTCAGCAAATCCCTTAACTTTGAGCTTCTATATGTAATGACATCATTATAAGTGCTGTGGTATTAAAATGTGATAAACATAGATGAAAGCATTTTTGAAATGTTTGAAATACTACATAAATACACATAATAACTAAATTCCACAGGATAGGATCTGAGAGAGCTAAGCTGAGCAGTATTATAAAAGGAAGCTTATTACAGAAAAGCCCAGCCTCATTCATTATAGGTTTATGTCTCCATTTCTCTTTGGTGCAATGTATTTAATAGAATGAGTTATATAGAGAAAAAGAATAAGAAATGAGCTGAGGAGACAGAGCCTTGGACAGCTCAAATGCATTACTCACTGCTATTTAAGGAGTAAGTATAAGGTCAACCACTCGCGATAATCCCTACAGGGTGGCATCTAACTGTCAAAGTGCACAGGCACCTGTGGGTTACCCTCGCAGGCAATGACAACACGTCTAGTGCTCGCCATGGCCCGATATCTGCAGTTGGGTGCCTTGGAACTTCCTGTATCCCTGCAGTCTGTGACCTTCACTACACCCTCATGGCAGTTCATCTTGCCGTTCTTGCATTGGATATTGGTGGTGCTGCAGATACTACGAATGTTCCAGATATCTTCATGGATGAAGGTGTTGAAGCGCTTGCAATGATACAAAGTCATCTTCCGTCTTTGCATCATCATGTTGCAGTAGCGATCATTGCCACCTGTCTCCTCAGGGTGCACATGTTGCCTCAGGAATCGCTGGTACATGCCATTCTGGCCATAGGAGGGCTGGACCAGCCCCAGCCCCAGCAGGGTCAGCAGCAAAAGCAGAAGCAATGAATGGGTCCTCTGCAGAGCCATCAGTACCTTAGAGGTGCCTAGAAAAGAAAGCAAGGGGCAGGAGAAATAAGGTAAGAACTGGGCACTGGAAAAAGGTGTTGAGAATAGCAAGCTGGCATCCTGACTCCATAGTCTCCTCTTTCCTCCTTCTTATATGCTCCATCTCCCCACTCATCTCTGCTACTTTTCCCACCCTCGCTTCCCCAAGAGTGAGTAGTTTGCAAACATGATCTTTTCCGAAAGCAAGACCTTTCTCATTTACAGAGAGAAGTTGCTGCAGCCAGTACAATGACACAGGTCAGGGACTGACTGCGTGGCTGTGACTGCGTGGCTGCCAGGCTTGTGTGGTCAGAGTATAAAAAGAGAGAAAGGGTGAACCTACACGCAACTGCAGTTGTGTGTCTCTTGGGGGAATTCCGTATGTGTATGATCTTTGGGGAGTGTTTGGTTCCCAGGAAGCTCCAATTCCCGACAGTTTGGGTAGACTCAGGATACGTCAAAGAAAGTTTGTAAACTACTTTTAATACCTTACATCTGGGAATCTAGGTGGAGGAAGAGGACAGAGGAATATTTAGGCTTTGCCTTTCCTCTCATGACTATTCTTATTGTCATTAATTTTATTATTTTTCCTTTCTTTTTATCATGTGGCTATTATTCTAATGTGACTTAAAATATATTATTCTAATTCCAGAATAATATATGTTATACATTAATCTAAAAGGTATTATTCTAATTCTAATGTAAAATCAGGTCCTTTTGGAAATCCTTTTAATTCTATTAAAAAAAAAAAAAACCAGAGTACCCAGATAGAGTACTTAGAAGACAGTTGATAATAGCTACTGTTTGAATAAACTAATAAGTGAAACCAGTGAACTAATGAACAAATGCAATTAAATGGATAGAGTAAAGGTGTTTCCCAGGCTTATGAAATTGACTAATAAGAAAAGCTAAGAAATGTCTAAAAAATAAATTTAAACAGCACAATATCCTCAAAAGAAAACTTAGATTGTGTCTTCTTCTCCTTGCTGTTTCTATGCATACATAACCTAAAAAATCTAGGCCCTGGAGATACATTGCTTTGTCTTGCATCTATTCTTGATGTTCCTCCTGTCTTGTCAATAGTTGTTGGTAGCTGTCTGTCTTCTCTAGTTGCAGCATCATTGTGTTGTCACCTGTTGCAGTGAAAAATAAGCATATATTTTATAGCATTAAAAAAAAATCCAGAGCAGCAACAAAAAAAGCATTGCCATGTAGTTTCCGAACATTCGTTGCTTTCGTTGACAGATTAAAGAAAGGAATCCAGGCCTATCTTAGTCTATTCCCTGTGCTCTTTCCACTATCCTCTACTGCCTCTCTCATCCCATGCCCCAAATATTCAGGATATCAAAGACTCTATATATGCTCAGAATTGCTACTTCCCAGCAGCAGAGTTTAATCAAGATTGGAGGTGGAATCACTCACCAACTGACTAGCCAGATGCTGCCATCTGGCCGTCACTCCTGGAATTGACATGAATTGTGAATCGGCTTGACTCTTGCAGTGAAGCAGGTGAAGCAGGGTCGACTTACTACAGCAAAGAAAAATCATCCCTGATTCAACAGGAAGTGAGCAACCCAAATTAGCAAGGGCAATGTTTTGAGAGTCAGGCAGCCCAACTCTACATGGGCAGTCCAAGGACTGACCCCAGTGGAACTCCTAGTTTGATGTATATGGGTACTATTGTCTTTGGATTTCAAATTCTGCTTCATAATGGTGGATCACACTGTGTGAATGACTGAAATGGCTTCCAAGGGACCTGTACCTTACTTTGTTCTGCTGAAAGCCTACCTTTTGATTACTGATAATGAAAGCAGTATCAAACACAGATATTGTTCTTTTAAATGTCACCTACTTTATCCATAGCCACCTTTTGCCTTTGCGCATAAAGATATAAAGCTGTATGTCATATTTGTGTGCCCGCAGCTGTAGATGTGAGATACGATGTTAGGAAGAGAAAGAAGTAAAGAGGTTGTGGGAGGAAGGGCAGATGTTTGATTTCTTTTTTGCCTCAAGAACAATGCATACAACTTCTGAAGGTATACTTAGTACTTGGATTATAGCTTCAGCAGATCAATATACTTTGGCTTGCTTTTCTGGTGGCACCTGGAGTTTCCATAGTTTCATCTGCTTTCTCTTATCCTGATTCTTTGTGACCAAAAATATGGTTTAGCAAGATAACTGGCTACAGAGAAAATCTCACCTATTCATGTGAGAGCAGACCCAGGATGTCAGCTTTTCTACACTAACCAAGTAAACAAGACATAGAGAAATATTTGAAGACAGCAGGCCAGTGTGGACACCAATGGGTGCATCTACAAGAGAAAACTGAATGATCTCCACATCATCCCAACACATACTTTTGGGCCAGGATTTTCCCCAAACACTTTCTTCATTGCACTACCCTAACAGTAAGAACTTCTTTTGACACTGTGGTCTAAAAGACTGAGGCTGTGAGCATGAGAAAATTACTTAACCTCTCTCAGCAGATTCCCTCATAAGCAAAATACGCATACAATACCTACCTCTTAGGGATGTTATGAAAACAAAATAAATCTAAGTGCCTATAACAAGGCCTAGCATATAGTAAATGCTCAGTAAATGTTGGCAATTACTGCACTTTTTTTTTTTATACCACTTCCATTTTTCTTGGTTTCCTCTGCTTCCGTCAATCTGGATAAAATAATGAATGACTACAGAATTGCATATATTATTGACTCCTCTTTATTTCGTAGAGCTAACTGTAGTCTCAAGATATTGGAAGTCTGTTTTTAAACTATAAAATATCTCAGCTACTAGATCCCTAGAAAAATTTTTCCTCTCCAAATTGCATGGAATTTTCTTCCTTGTATGTCACTATTCTTCAAAGGACTTAGCATTTTGGAGTGTTCTTTCTTTTTCCTTGCAAAGCCAACAATCACAGCTGACCAGGACTTCAATTCTTCAAATGATTCACTCAGGACAAAATGACCTGCCTGTGGTTTGACATTTTATTTTAAACAGCTTGTGGTTGTGATAGAACAAAAGGCCCATACCAAAAAGGACTAGGAATGCTTGCCCAGATGCCAGTACCATCAGCAGCTCAGGAAACACCCCCATCCCACTGCCACGTGATTTCCTGTGAAAGAGCCATTTCCTTTAACACCAGAGCAAATGGTGCGATGATAATGCTCCAAGCAGATGTTTGGAGAAGATGTGAGTTTTCACAGCTTATGATGTGATCAATATAATAATGGTCCATGCCTTTGACTTGCCCTATCAAGGCCTTGAGTGGGAGCAATGATCTTGAGTAACTTTGCCTCACCTCAAGAAAATAGCACTGGTTGGAGAACTTAAGAAAAGGGCTCAAATAGTTTACCAGAAACTGGGACTTTCTCATTTCCTGAGAGTTTTTGAGATTTGGTAATATGGCAAATTTTCTAGTAAGAGAGGTTTGGAATACTTTTTCCTGTTTTCTTAAGGAATGACAGTGTTTTCAGTTTTGAAATAGACTAACCGAAGGAGGAGAGACTCCTGTGCTGAGCACACACCAGCAACCTACTTCTCAAACCCATTCCTAAATTTGAATACTTTCAGTGAGGCTGGGCTCTCCTAGGTGGTACCTGGACAGCGTTCTATAACCTGAGCATTGGGGAGCCAGGGCTTTTGGCCCATTTCAGGGCAATACCAGGAGTAGGAGAAGCCACCATAGGGAATACTGGGACCACAATAATTATGTGTTCAGAAGGCAGTGAAACTGGTGATTTATAACTAATTTATTGGCAACTACTTTCTAAATAACATATCCAGGTACCTGTTAACAGAAATTAGGTAACAAGAAGCTGACTACTGAGTCTGTAGATTGAACAGTGTATTTTACAAAGAGAGTGTTAACCTAAGTTATCTTTACAACAAATCTTGAGGAAGAATAAGGGATAAACTGGGAATCTTTCCTTTTTTTTTGAGATGGAGTCTCGCTCTGTCGCCCAGGCTGGAGTGCAGTGGCGTGATCTCGGCTCACTGCAACCTCTGCCTCCTGGGTTCAAGCGATTCTCCTGCCTCAGCCTCCCGAATAGCTGGGACTATAGGTACATGCCACTACGCCCAGCTAATTTTTGCATTTTTAGTGGAGACAAGGTTTCACCATGTTGTCCAGGATGGTCTTAATCTCTTGACCTCAGGATCTGCCTGCCTCAGCTTCCCAAAGTGCTGGGATTACAGGTGTGAGCCACAGCGCCTGGCCAGAATCTTTCTGTAACTTCCCCAAAACATCACACTTGCCAGACATTAGCTGACTAAGTAAAAGATTACAGAGTAAATAATGTAATTGGTTTTTGAATTTTATATAAAATAACCATGACAAGAGAATATCCTGGGAGCAATCCATTCAAACATCAAAACTATCTCTCGCTTAAGACAAAAAGGTGGCTACCCTGAATGAATTTTGGTATTCGTGCTGGATTACATATCTGTATGTGTGTGTGTGTGTGTGTGCGCGCGCGCGCGTGTGTGTAACAGAGAGAGAGAAACTAATAATCTGTTGGTATAGTGGTACTTGGTCCTTGGAAACGCCTCCTGAAGGTCTCGTATTTGTAGAAGTAATATTAGCTTATTATTTGACAGAAAAAACAATTTGCCTCTCTTAAAAATTCTGCTTAGTGGCTATGAGCCCTGGAATTTTTCCATCTCTGTAGATCAACTTACCATTCTTTCCCTCACAGAGAGGTAAAATCTACCTCCCTAATGACTTGTAAAAAACTGACTGATAAGGTAAAAGTGGCCAGGCTCGGAGGCTCATGCCTGTAATCCCAGCACTTTGGGAGGCCAAGGTGGGTGGATCGCCTGAGGTCAGGAGTTCAAGATCAACCTGGCCAAAATGGTGAAACCCTGTCTCTATTAAGAACACAAAAATTAACCAGGTATGGTGGTACATGCCTGTAATCCCAGCTATTTGGGAGGCTGAGGCAGGAGAATCACTTGAACCCAGGAGGCAGAGGTTGTGGTGAGCCAAGATTGTGCCATTGCACTCAAGCCTGGCAATAGAGTGAGACTCCGTCTTAAAAAAAAAAAAAAGAAAAGAAAAGAAAAGAAAAAGGCATTTCTATCCTATGCAGTCCTCTCAGGGAGCAACCAAGTAGAGAAAATGGGGGAAAGATCAATATGCCCAGAATCAGTGAGAAGACTCTGATTCTTACTGATATCAGCGACATTTTTATTTATTAAACATGTTGTCAGACAGAAAACAAAAGCTCCAGGTAGCTCTTTCTTTGGGCCCTTGGCAATGCATGTTGCCACACTGTTCTAGGGTGCAGAGGGGAAATGTAAGGCAAGGGCAGCAGAGCCAGCACTTGACCAGTGGCCCGCTGGTTACGGACGGAAAATGGACTCATCCAAGTGGACAGGTAGGCCATTTTCACAACCAACAACAATGTTTCTGGACCCCCGTGTGGCTCGGTACCGGCATGGAGGCCGGGGGGATCCTCCATGTAGCTTGCAAGTGGTGACCTGAAAAGGAGACTTGCTTATTCTTAGGTTTCCTCCGTAAGGGTTTCCATTCTCATCTCCACAGATGGCGTTGATGTGGTGCCTGTTGCCATGAATAAAGGTGTTGGTGTCTTTGCAGGGTGAGGTCAGGTGCCGTCTCCTCATCGTGCTTTCACAGTATCTGTCATTCCGGCCCTCTGGTGTGCCATCATAGTGCTTGGCCAGGAAGTCTCTGTACCTGAAGTTATCCTGAGCCAGGGTGGGTAGGGTCAGACCCAGACCCAGCATGAAGACCAACAAGAAAAGGCCCAGGCGCATCACCATCTCTTCCAACACAGGCTCCTGCCAAGGGCAAAAGGAGGAATGGTAGATGCAAGAACAGCATCACCGAATCAGGCAAAAAGGACAGGAGCTTTTCTCTCTGACACGGCATCATGAATCAGATCTTTTCCGCCACCAAATTATATATTCTATTCTCCCTTTCTCATTAACCTTACACCTGTTCTGAATCCATTCCTCTGGAAGGTCTATTTAATAGTTTCCTGAGCACAACCTCTAGCTCCAACCATTCTTTCCTATCCCTTAGAATCACTGAGTATTTCTCTATCAGTCGTTACATTACAAAATCCACTCTCACTAATTCACTTATTAATTAATTGAATAATGAACATTACATAGGTCCCTACTGGGTACCAGGGACTGTACTAGGTCCTGACGCACATTCAGACGTACCAAATGACGGCCGGGCGCGGTGGCTCACGCCTGTAATCCCAGCACTTTGGGAGGCCGAGACGGGCGGATCACGTGGTCAGGAAATCGAGACCATCCTGGCTAACACAGTGAAACCCCATCTCTACTAAAAATACAAAAAATTAGCCGGGCGTGGTGGCGGGCGCCTGTGGTCCCAGCTACCTGGGAGGCTGAGGCAGGAGACTGGCGTGAACCAGGGAGGTGGAGCTTGCACTGAGCGAGATCGCGCCACTGCACTCCAGCCTGGGCGGCGACAGAGGCAGACTCTGTCAAAAAAAAAAGACATACCAAATGCCTCCCTAATAGGAAATGAGGCATCCATGGGGAAAGGATGGGGGCTTCAGTGTACTGAGATGAGATAGTAATACAGGAGGTGAGAGATAAGAAGAGAGAGTTTTAGGGGAGTGGTCCCTAACACTTTTGGCACCAGGGACCATTTTTGTGGAAGACAGTATTTCCATGGATGGGTGGGGGATGGTTTCAGGATGAAATTGTTCTGGCTCAGATCATCAAGCATTAGTTTAATTTAGGGTCTCATAAAGAGTACACAATCTGGATCCCGCACATGCGCAGTTCACAATAGAGGGGTCCGGCTCCTGTGAGAATCTAATGCTGCCTGCTGATCTGACAGGAGGCAGAGCTCAGGCGGACAGGCCACAGACCGGGATTTGGGGACCTCTGTTTTAGGGAATCCTGAGCCCAGAGAAGGATCAACCATAAAATTGTTTACGACAGAATTCTAGCTAATTACTCAGCTAATGTGAAGAAAGCAGTTGAAAGCAGTTGCATCCTGAGTTGAAGGGAAGCAGACCTACTTCCCCAAGAAGTAGGTGGTTCGTGGCCAAAGGTGAATTTGTTCTGTACCATTTAGAAAGAAGAGGGAGGAGCATGGAAGAAGACACGCGATGTTTGGAAGATGGGTCTGGAATCAACCCTTACAGAGAAGAAAGAGGAATATGAGCTTATTCTTAGGAGCCTCTCACAGTGGAAGCAATTGAGATTATTCTAGATAATATTTTCTAGTTTCTCCTGCATATGTACATATGCTGTTACACAACAGGCAAAAGGTGCTACCATGTGGTAAAGAAATGCCTTAGACTTTTTTTTTTAAATCAAATCAAAGGCCTTACAGTTTGCTCTAATGATTTCTTAACATCTTCCTCAAAAGAAGAGAAAAAGAGGATTCCTGCCATCACCTCTCAAGAGCTGTCCCTCTCAAACTCTAGAACGCACACATCCCAGGAATGGTGCATCACAGACACTCAACACACCTTTAGGTAGATGCTTTAGGTAAATACGGTGCTTCTTCCTGGAGCTTAATTTTAACTCAATGACTGATCATTGACAATAGAACTAAACAAATATGAATTATAACAAAATAGAAAGCAAATTTCTTATGAACTTTTAAGATTCTATTTCTTATGAAAGTTGAAGATTAGAGAATTGAAAAGTATTTGGTATGTGCAACAAGTAGTTTCTGACTATACCTTTAGTTCTTTGGAGAAAATTTTAAAGACCATTCAGAGCCTTTAAAAATCATTACAGATCTAACCCACATTATATCTAATATATGTGAATGCCCCTATATTTGACAACAAAAATAACTTTTCACTGTAAAATTTTACCTGATTTTTGGAATTTTGCTTTTCAAATTGTTCATTTATGGGTAACTCATTGAATTTATGACTGGCTATGATTTCTTGGTAGTCATCACACATACTGAGAAATTCTCACAAAGGGAGAAAAATCTGATCTTCAAATTGTATTACATTCTTAAATGTAATACAATTCTTGTGACCCCTAAACGTAAAAATAAACGGTACACTTTCATAGACACTAAATTAATTATTAATTTTTATTTGGTGCTTCTCTTGTGTGTAAGTCAATGAACATCTTCATATCAAATAGTTCTGTAGCCTTTGCCGGAAGCACCAATGTTGTACAAGTTGTGGGGATGTTGCTGTCCACAGAAGGGAGTCTGAGCTTAAAAAGGCCATGGGTCCTAGCACTAGGCCTGTGCTGTGGCTAGCCTGTTCTGAGAGCAAGACTGTGGATCTAGAAAGACACAGGACTCCAGTGTTCTACGGTTACATGGGAAGACATGTGGGCTAAGTGGGCTCTCTTTCTAATTTGCATTTGGTGTTGATTCCATTACAAATTATAACCTATGAACTTAATGCAAACATTTCCAGCTGCTATTTACTTCATTATTGTGGAATGAAAAATTCCTTAGCATATAATTTGGTATTCTTCAGCAGTGTATCAAATTTGTCTGCACTGACGTTTGTCTATACTTGAGACGAGTTGCTATCTCTAAAAGTCTGAAATTCCATGCTGAAAGTGTGTTCTTGGGAGTTTAGCAAGAAAGAGGTACATGATTGCAGAATGGAGAGCCAGCCCTAAAGGAGTAACAAGTATTCACTCATGCAGTTGCTCCAATATAGCTGCTGGGCTGCCAAGCCACCCACTTCCCAAGTTCTTTACATTTACATCATGCTTTTCAGTCTCCTGCGTGTGTTTCCTGTTTCTAGTTTTTTAGAAGATCTTATCAAAGTTTTATTGATTTGTAATCAATTAAGTCTCTTGCTCTGTAATGAACAAATACTGACTTCTAATGTCAAAAGTCTCTTACATAGTCAACATCCCTCTGCCTGGTGCCAGAATCCCAGAATTCAAAAAATCAGGGAGCAGAACCAGAGCTGCTAGTACCTAAAAGAGTCATTAGGTGGCAGTGGTGGATAGGAATGTTACTAATGTCTCCTCTAGGAAAGAGACCGGACTTGGAAGAGGTGCCAATGCTGTGTAACTGGTGGGGATATTGCTGTTCACAGAAGCGAGTATGAGCTGGTGAGCCTGTTTAGAATCTCTGTCCAAACCCTCTCTGCATTAGATATTAAGACCAAGGACACCTCACCAGATATAAGTGCCAAAGTAAAAGCCACAAAGCTCAGGATCTACCCATAATGATATCACAAAATGAAGATCGACCTGTTGTCAGGTTTCACAGGTGCCATTTCCAAGCATGCCATTACCCATGTGATCCTGGATGAACAATGGACTATTTACTTGTGAGTGTTTCTTACTGGTGTATATTCTACAGAACTCATATTATTCACCTTGAATCAACATGCTTGCCTTATTATACCCCTTAATAGTTTTTAAATAATTGACTTCATTTTTCTCTCCAGGCCTGTCCATCAAGAAAATAAGAGAGTTGTTAGCTCTAAAAATCTGAAGTTTCATGGTTCTCATTAAGCATAATAGAGGCTTTGCTAGTTTCAATAGCAAAGGTCCAGTGACCTTCAGTTACAAAGACAAATTTTGTGTAAGTTTAGTTGGGGGCACAAGGCACCAACTGAAACAAGGAGATGACAGGGTGACCTGTGGCCCAATCTCATTAAGATGCATCATCCCATAAGGCTCAATGTGTAAGCCACGCTCACATAACACCTCTAGGTAAAGCACTGGACTACACGGGGGCTTTGCCTCCTAAAAAGCCACTTGTTTTTTTAGTATGAAGGCCCTCACATCCCAGTCTGCAGAGGTAAAAGGGTATCTTTGCTTCTGATTTGCAGAATATGCACATTCATTTTGTAACAAGTCAGCTAAGGTTTGCCCGGGCTTACTGTAATCTTGATTCCCTAAGACATCCAGGAGCCAAATCTCAGCAAGCGTACACCAAAACCACCAATATCTAACATCTGCTCCCTCACTCAAAACTTTCTCAATATAGTCAACTCTAAATTTCTCAAAAAGCAAGGTAAAATGGAATTGGGAGAAAACCAGTAAGAGACATATTATTTGTGGTGTAAAAGTGAATCTGCCTAAGCCAAGGGTGCAGAGCCTCACATCTGGTGGCGAAAGTCCTATAGACATATCCTTCTATACCCAAACATGTAACTGTCTGTCAGCTTTTTGTCAGTGGAATTAGCCCCAGCTGTTCTCTGTTCTTTTTTCTTTTCTTTTTCTTTTCTCTTTTTTTTTTTTTTTTTTTTTTTTTTTTGAGATGGAGTCTTGTTCTATCGGCCAGGCTAGAGTGCAGTGGTGCTATCTCGGCTCACTGCAACCTCCACCTCCCTGGATCAGGCAATTCTCCTGCCTCAGTCTCCCAAGTAGCTGGGCTTATAGGTGGCTGCCACCACGCTCAGCTAATTTTGTATATTTAGTATAGAGGGGGTTTCACCATGTCGGCCAGGCTGGTCTCGAACTCCTGACCTCAGGTGATCTGCCTACCTTGGCTTCCCAAAGTGCGGGGATTACAGGTGTGAGCCACCACACCTGGCCCCATCTGTTCTTTAGAGTAACTTTATCTTCTGTATCAAATGAATCTGTTAGTTTTCACAAGGATTAATATTGTCTCCCTCTCCCCACAGGCAATGTTCAATATTCAAGAGATTCATCAAATTTTACACACCAGTGAGTTAACTTGACAGTCTATGATGAGTAACTATAGTTATCATTTTCATCAATGTGGCTTCACGCTTTTATATATCCTAGGGCAAAATCCCCCAAAGTGAGAGCCTAACACCCAAGGCATATTCATCCCTTTATTGCTTTTCCTTCCTTCTTCCCTTCAGCCTGCCAGTGAGCCTTCTTTTGATCTTGGGATGTGTTCCACTTTGTTTTCAAAGAGCATCCAAAACTTTTCTAAGAAAAGAAATTAGCAGAGAAGGTTAGAAGGAAAGAATGCTAAAAACATACTTTCTGTTTCTTTCCTTGTTAAGCCACGTGTAATGCCTGTAACAGAGGTGGACGACGTGGGAGGACTCCCGATGCCCTTCGGCAAATGGCTCCCCCAAACCTTTGGGGATTTTATCACAATTTAGAAATGCCTCCTAAACTTCCACTTGCTCCCAGTCTCACTAATTTCTCTTTATCCACATATAGGCCATCCCAAAGGAAATCTGTTTTCATTTTAAACTTTAGAATCTGATCAATTTCCTTTTTAATTCATGAGCTTGAGCCCAGAGGCTTTAAAGGGAGGAAAATGGCTTCATTAAAATGGATAGATGACTAGAAATTATATATAAAACAAATAGAACAATAGATTACCCAGGAGGAAGAATCTTACAAAAACCTGGCAGTTTCCCTTCAATGGGAGATGGTTCCAGCTGTTTGTTCCTGGAGACGGGTTCTAGCTGTGTGAACCTGGAGGCCTCTCCAGGTTCTGATTATATAGTGTTCTAATAAGGGGGTGGAGAGAATAGAGCTAAGGACCCCCAATCCTGGCAGGGACATGAAAACCAAGGACACTGCTCTTGAACGAACGAGGAGGGTCATTCACCTTTTCGCTGGGCATGATTGGGTTAGATATTAACCTACCTGAATGGATTAGAGATTTGTTCTGGAAGACAAAGTTTGAGAAACATGGCCTTCTGTCCAAAAGTTACCTTTTTCTGCTGTCTGTGGTGCTTACTCTTGTCCATGGCAGGACTGAGGTTTCACTATTCACACATAATAGTCTGGATCCATAAGATAGCATCTCTGATCTCCCTGGGCCAACTCCAAGAACTGCCTTGGAAGATGTCACAGAGTAAGATATGGTCTTCCAGTAAGATGCTTTTCCACTGTACTTTCTATTTATCATTTATCATATCACATTCTATGTATCATATCACATCATTTGGTTTCATGAATGGATGCTAAGCACATTATTCCATCGATTTCATACAGCCAGGAAAGCACTTCTAGAGAAGGTTGTGTGACAGCTATTAGTACACTGCCCCTCCCCCTACACTCAACCTCTCAGCTTCTAACCTCCAAAAGTAGGCTTGCCATGTTTCCTGGGTTTCTCCTTCTTCCATCTTTACCTGTCCACAAGAGACTAACCCTGAACATTCAATCGTCTGGTCCTTATAATGTAGTTGCAAAATTGCTTATCTCCACCATCAAAGCAGGGCTGTAGATCCATTGCTTGCGTAAAAACAGTGGGCCAAAGGTCACCAGGATCACTTTATAGATCTCGTAGTTACCAATATCAGACAGCAGCAGGGTACCAACTGTTTCACAGACCCCCAGCATTTGCCCACAGTGGTGTTGGATCTAGGACAGTGTTATCTTTTTAAAAATCCTCAATCCTCGGTTGTCATCCACCTACCCGCAAGTATTCAGTCTGGCTGCACTTGAGAAGCTGTCAAGAAAGACAGGCTGCCTGCTAGTGAAACAAATGCACTTGAAATCACAATCATTATAATATTCAGTGCAGTCTTTCATTTTGTGAAGCTCTCACATACATGACTACATTCAACCAGCACCAGGACTGTGTGAGGTAGGCATTATGTAAATATGCTCTGCTCATGAGGAAACTCCAAGAACAAACAGCAGATGAATGATGGAGTCACACTTTGAACCCTTTGTAAACAAGGAGAAAACTGACCCGTCTTTCCAGACTTAGCTCAAGCAACACCACCTCTGAGTCCTGAAAAGCGGAACTCTGCCACAACATACAACCCAAGCATACACACAGCGCCATGGCCTGAAGCTCCAATTCAAGCACCAACTCACACAAACAGAGCAGCCTCTGATTTTAGAGTTCTGCAGTAGTGCTGGGCTGGGGCAACCAGCAGCCTCTGAATATAGTCAGGTCCCTTCTCTGCCTCTGGGCCTTTACTGGACAACCTTTGGAGGACTCACAATCTGCCCACAACGCCAAAAGACAGTTTTTTGTTTTTCTTTTAAACTTGGCACAAGGAAGTTTTGTTGAAACAAAAAGTAGGGTTTGGGGGAAAAATTACTATTTCATTAGAACGCATCTAGGTACTTAGTCATTTCTGTTTTAAAATACAACAAGGAATTATATTCTATGATTAAGGAACATCACATCTTTGTCAGTAATTTTAGTACAAATGAAGGAATTGCCAATTGCAAAAAACGTCATATATTTTTTAAATGTTCAGACAGCTTTAACTTGAAAGTCATTCCCCTGTCCTGGAGATTTTTTTCTCTCTCTCCCTCAAGCCAATAATGTCCCTGCACACACACACGGGATGCATGGGTCCTGTTTCCAAGGACTCTAGCGTTGGAGCACTTTCCTCCTTCATACAGAGTATCTATGTTTCATTCTGTCTCAGGACTAAAATTAGATGATGGGAAGAATGGACTAAATAGTTTCTAAATTTCTTTATTATTCTAACAGTTTAGGTCTATAAGCATGAAACTTAATCAGTAACGGAAGTAACAGGTAAAGAAGGAAAAGCCCCCGTGAAAAGAAGAACCACGTCTCCAGGAAGTGGCAACACTACTGACTGAAGGACAGTGGGGACAAAGTCCTGCTGACACGCCTGTATTTCCAAACAAAGACAAAAATTAAACATTTGCTTTTCAACCAACTCTGGGCTTTGTGCCCACTCCCTCTTTCCCAAGTATTTCATGGCATTCTTCTGGGAATAACTGTTTACAGAGAATTACAGAGAATCTGCCTAAATACAGATTAAATAAAAACTCCTAAAGAAAGGTTTCACTGGCCTTCACTGGTCCACTTTTTTATCCATCTACTTTAATTTGAGTCACAGTGACAAATGCTTCCAATAATAACTTGGCAAACCTCTTACACTTGTCTGCTTATAACCTGATTATCTGCTGTCAGCAATAGCTAAAGCCATTCCTCTTTTCCTGGAATGATTTTTTCCATCCTCTCTGCCAAACTATAGTTCGTCTCCACATTACTAGAGTGCCTCATATCCTGTTTCTAACATCGCGCCACTCCATGCAGTCACAGAACAATAGTGGGAGAGGCCTCTGAGACCGTCTGTCCACCCCTCATACTAAAGAAAAGGCAACTGAGGAACAGAGAAAGAGACATGTATTGCCCAAGGAACTAACTCATGGCATTCGCGGGACTAGAAGCTTTCCAATGCACCACACAACTGTTTTTTTTTGCTTTTTTTTTTTTTTTTGAGATGGAGTCTTGCTCTGTCACCCAGGCTATCGGCTCACTGCAACCTCCGCCTCCCAGGTTCAAGGGATTCTCCTGTCTCAGCCTCCCGAGTAGCTGGGATTACAGGAGCTCACCACCGTGCCCAGCTAATTTTTGTATTTTTAGTAGAGACGAGGTGTCACCATCTTGGCCAGGGTGGTCTCGAACTCCTGATGTCGTGATCCACCCACCTCGGCCTCCCAAAGTGCTGGGATTACAAGCATAAGCCACCGTGCCAGGTCCACACAACTTTTATTTTCCATACTAGTACTGTCTAGACAATCAAAGCTAACTTTAAAGGGGCCACTGAAAGTTGCTGTTCAAAGGAAACCTACAGTGACTATTACCATAAATTCAAAAAATATTTTACTCTGCTTGTCATCAGTAAAAGAATTGCTTGAATTGAAGCGTATATAACAAACCTATCCTCTTGCAAAACTAGTTAGTGGCTCTGTGGTTAAGTAAGTCTTGGAATACCTGCGGCTGCTTCTGGGAAGGTGGTCCTGTGCTGCAGATAAATATGTCACTTGGGTTTCTATTGATTACAGTATTACTTGATTATAGGATTCTCACTGTCACGAGGGAGGATCTTGGCTCATCTGAGATTTCCTTAGCCCCCTGAGTGGTGCTGAAATTGTTTTAATAAAGATGTTGCGCTTTACTCATGTGCTGCTGTTAGCATTTGACGTGCTGTCTCAGAGCGAAAAAACGGAGGATCCCAGCCTTCCAGTAGGAAGGCTTAAAGAGGCTGTTGGCAAGTGTCTCCAAGAATTGCACAACGTTTGTTGAGGATGGGTTAAGGGTGGGGAGGCAGAGGAGAGTAAACAGAAAATACCGATCCCCAAATGTTAGTTACGCTTGCAAAAACTAAGGCCTGCTTCAAAAATCTGGTGATTAACCTGAATAACAAGCAAAGCTTTCTTAGTTGTGGGCAAGTGCAGACCTCCTAGGGCTTCCCTTAGGTTCGGCGATTCTGTGGTCCCCCTCCAAGCCTACTAATCAATAGAAGCTAGCATCTCTGCCCAGCTGCGCAAAGTAAAAACCTGAGTGGGAATGTAAAGTCCTTAACTCATACAAATACTGGACTTTCACCTCCCTCCCCATTCCTCCCTCTCCAGCCCAGTCCCGCAAAAGCCTCCCCGAGGAGTCCCAAGCTGCTTCTACTAGGAAAGAACTCCCTGGCCACAACGCCCCTGATGTAGCTACCAAAGAGCAAGAGGAGCAGGAGTGTGAACGTACCTCGGCCTCTGAACAAGTTGGCAGAAACGGGCAGGACGGTAGAAAGAAGTTTTGTTTCTCACCAGCTTCTTCCTCCCTAGTACGACGATGGGGAGGCCGTAGAAAACGCAAAAATGTTCTTTTGAATCCTGCCTTGCATCTGGGTGGAGTGGCGTGCTTGCGTGAGTGTGTGTACACGGACGGAGATGGGGGCGTGGTGAGGAGTGGAGGGTAGGCTTACGAGCCTCTGCGTAGCTGGTACCGCGCCCTGCTTCTCCCAGGAGGCCTCTCCCGCCTGCATCCGCCCTTGGAGCTGGCGCCGCAGCAGCCCCGCCCCAGGGGCCGCAGGGGCAGCCCAGGCAAAGAACGAGTCTAGGATCCACGCTCCTTCCTCAGCTGGAACCCAACGGGCAGCAGCCGCGAGCGCACTGCCTCCACGGAGAGCAGATGGCGGGAAACTGGCTTCTGCTCCCAAGAGCCAGGCGGCCCTTAGGAGACTACTCCTGGCTGAGCGTCCAGGAACCCATGAAGCTCGGTCTTGACACTGGTCGGCAGCCCCATCTGCCACGTACTTACTTGGTGCTGCTTTCTTTAGCAGGACAGCCCAACAAGAGACAGTCTGTATTTCAAATTTAACTGAAACTTTTTTCAGTAGTTGCCAAAAGGGGGTGGAAAAAAACAGTAAACCTAAGGGCTCGTCCGGGATTTGAACCCGGGACCTCTCGCACCCAAAGCGAGAATCATACCCCTAGACCAACGAGCCACTGTGTTAGACAGCTCTTGGACCTGGGTTCATATCACTCTGAATTTCTGTTTTCCGCCTGCCGTTCTGAAGGTTTTTCTGTTTTTGTTTTTTTCTTTGTTGTGACATTTCCCTTTGGCCTTATTTAGTTATTCCTTCCATCTTTACCAAGTTTCAAGTATGGCTTATTGTCTGGCTTATTTTCCTCGATCCAGACGCAGGATGGGGTGAACGAAGGCAGCTTTTTAGACTTTAGACACCCTTGCGTCTCACTGAGCCGGGGAAGCGATTTAAGCCCACTAGAGCCTGGTGGGAACCTGGAGGGGTCTGAGATAGAGATCGAGGGCCAGAGCTGAGCTCGGTTGCAAGGCTGTAGGTTACTGAGCCCCAGGACAGACGCGCGCTACGTATGTACCTGCCGGCCTTTGGACTTAACGTAGAAGCCAAAATATAACACACTTCGGTAAGATAACAGTAACTTCCCCCAAAGGTTGGACGATTCGGGTCTACTGTCTTTCAGAGCTAGGTAACCAACTTTTCATGGCTTGAATAACGCAGCCCAACTCGTGGCTAAGCTGTTTCCTTCGGACAAGGGTAAGAGATAGAAAGAGATTTCATCACGTTAACATAGAGATGTATTGCACAAATGAAGAGCTACTGTAAACCCCAAAACAGCACCCTCTCCTTCGAGCCGGAATCGAACCAGCGACCTAAGGATAACGGTACGGTAAGTACTACAGTCCTCCGCTCTACCAGCTGAGCTATCGAAGGGAGTACGAGAAAACAGCTCCTAAAAATCCCTATTCCAGACATCCTTAACCAGAGACGGGAAAGAAAGAAATCTCTTTATATCTGGAAAGTGATTATTGCAGAGTCGCAAAGCCAACTTGTAAGACACCTGCGTCCAAGGTTCTGAGGACAACCTTTCTAAAGCTGGATTCCCCTGCTTCACTGAGGGGCTCCCAAGCAGAGCAGGTGCCCCTGGAACCTGGACATACCGAGACTGCGCATCCTCTGTGCGCCCGAGGCCTAGTGGCCTCACTGGGCTTGGACCCAGGGGCCTCGCGAGCATGGATGCGTGTGTTTGTGTGTAGGGTGGGGACCGGCACCTGGGCCTCAGAACTGGGGGCTGAGGCTGTGGGACGCACACAATTCTGACTGCGCAACTGTGAACGCCGGAGAGGGCGGGCCTCCAGGCTTAGGCCCGAGCTCTCTGGTGTCCTCACTTCCTGCGCTCCCCTCCCAATCTCGGCTCTTCCGCTTACACGTCCACAGACTCGGGAGGGAGAGGGTGTAGAATGGAGCAGTGGTCCCCAACTTTTTTGGCACCAGAGACCGGTTTCGTGGAAGACACTTTTTCCACGGACCTTGGGGGCGGGGAGGAGGAGTTGGGGGATGGTTTCGGGATGAAACTGTTCCACCTCAGATCATCAGGCATCACTTAGATTCTCATAAAAAGAGAACAGTTTAGATCCCTGGCATGCGCAGTTCCCAATAGGGTTCGCGCTCCTATAAGATTCTAATGCCACCGCTGATCTCACAGGAGGCGGAGCTCAGGCGGTACTGGTAGCTAGCCCGCAGTTCACCTCCTGCTGTGCGGCCGGGTTCCTAACAGGCCATGGACCGGTGTGCAGCCCAAGGGTTGGGAACCCCTGAAATAGAGGACATCTGGGCAAACCCAATGTTTCTGTGTGAATTCGCTTTTGGAGAAAATATTTTCAGCTCATTCAAAAGGAAAGCCACATTTCTCTGCTTCAAAATCAAGTTTAGTGACCCAAGTCTCGCCGCTAAAGTCGGGCCCTTAATTTCCCAAAACCCCACTGGCACATGAAACCTTGCCGCACAGTGTGCATCTATCTTATGGACACCTGGCAAGAGCGGTCATCGCTGGCTCTTCCTGTTTCAGAAGGGGAACCTTGATCTCTACTCCAAATATGCCCAGACTCGGGGCTTGAGAATAGCTTAAGGGGCCATTGTCTCGCCTAGCTGTCCCCATTTCCCTCCCGGCAGCGAACAGGGCTCTCGCCGCCAGTCCGCAAGCCAGGGCGTTGGCAGAGGCTGAGGACGATTTCCACCGCTTGTGTAATGGATTCCGCCGCATTCCAGGAGGTAAAGCAGCATTACTACTGGAACCTAAAGGAAACGTTCTGCTCACCTGGTGTTTATTTAGAAGCTCTGAACGGCGGCAAGAAGTTACAATCTGCCACGTATTCTCAGGGTCAGTTCAGAAAGACTAGGAGGGGAATTTAAGTAAAACCTGAATCAAGAAAGTAAACTCGAAAGGCCCCAGCGAGATTTGAACTCGCGACCCCTGGTTTACAAGACCAGTGCTCTAACCCCTGAGCTATAGGGCCTCACAGAAGAAAAGTGTCTTCATTTCATAGAAAAGGAAAAGATTTTCAGGGCTTCTGCTAAGATCTGAGCATAGAAACTAAGTAAAACCCAGATGTCGTCTCAATGCACTTCCCAACCATTAGACTTCAGTTCACAGACTTTGTTCTTGCTGGGGATGGTGCAAAGTGAAGGCCAGTGACAGGGACCACTACTATCCTAAGACTGGAGAAATCTGCCCAACGCGACACAGTCTAACACAGAAAAACTCTTCACTTGCCCACTTCAGACTGAAAATTAAGAAAGGAAAACCGGCAGAGGAAGGAGCTCACCACAGGTCTCACTTGAAACTGCTGACAGCCGCATTTTGTTTCCTGCTTGTGAGTCTCCCGCTGAGACTCACAGTTGCGAGTCTCAGTGCCAGAGCAGGCATTTGTTAATTTGCAGTTTAATTCATTTCTTCATTCAACAAACACTGCAGTCCAGTCTGTGCTAGGCTCTGCACTAAGAACTAGGGATCCAGATACGATCTTTATCCTGAAGTCACTGTCACAGTCTTGTGGAACAAAAGAACTTTAATTTTCATGAAGGAAAACAATGAAAAGTAGCTGTGCCAGGTGTGAAGGAGCGGTAGCCATGTCAAGGTCCACACATTTACAAAGTGAACTATCCGGAGGGGTGTCCAAGAGAGCATTGGCCTGAGCTGCACTACGAAGGGAGGTTAAGACTTAGACAAAAATTGGAGCAGGGTGTTCCCTGGTAGAATAAAATTACGAGCAAAGTCCGAGAAAAAGACTGAGACATTCAAGGGAACACTGGCTGGGGCAGCAGGTGAGAAGATTTGTAGAAGAAAATAGAAATTCACCAAACATTGATGAGTTTACGGAATGAATTGAAGGGACGAGCAACCAGAGTCAGAAACACCAGTGACTGGCCATGGTGCAGATGCTCAAACATAAAGCTGCAAAAGGGTAATCCTTATGGGACTAGAAAGGAAGGGATGAGTGAGAGAGATACAGGGAAGGGCGATTCTGCTGAACCTAGATATGAAGTGCAATCAAGAGGAAAGAGAGGGGACTCTCAAAGGTGTCTTTAAGAGGCAAGATAATACTTACAGAAAAAAGGAAGCCTACCTCTTCAGGGTATCTGGAGAGGGCGGAGGGGTGATGCTAGGATTTAGGTAAGCTGAATATCAAGTGAAGATGGAGCAGTTCACGGGAATTGTATGATAGCCAGAATACTCTTGTGTGTAGAGTTTCATGAATTGATAGATGAATTAATCAAATTACATAAGTCATCCATTGAGTTAGAGACTCTACGAGTCATGCACTCTTGAAGGAAAAGAATACAGAGGAAACAGCCGAGACTAGAATGTAAGCTTTGAAGAGCCCTGTTACAGGCGTATGTTACATTAGTGTGTGTCCAACATCCCTTAAAAATTCTCCTTACATGTGGATATTTCACATATTATAAGTCAGTCTGTCCTAGCACACTTGCTTTCCCAGCTTGCAACTGAGAATGGGCTTGTGACGTGGGCTCCACCAATCAGATGCATCGCCCAGGAAGCTTTCCGTTTGGAAACTTAAAACAGGAGTACAGGATACCATAGGGAAAACCCACGTTTTTCCAAATACGGTATCAGTGTCAAGTTTTTGGATATGGGTTTTCTTAAATCCATATACTACTGTTTTTCTTTAGCTCTGGATAATTCTCAGTCATTGTATTAGTTTGCTAGGGCTTCCATAATGAATACCACAGACTGGGCGACTTAAACAACTGAAATTCATTTCCTCACAGTCCTGGAGGTCAAAAATCCAAGACCAAGGTGTTGGCAGGTTTTGTTCCTTCTGAGGCCTCTCTCCTTCACTTAGAGATGGCTGGCCTCTTGCTGCCGCCTCAGATGGCAGTCCCTCTGTGGGTCTACACCCTTAGTGCCTCTCTTTGTGTCTAAATTTACTCCCCTTATAGGGACACTAGTCAGGCCCACCCTAATGGCCTCATTTTAACTTAATCTCCTCTTTAAACGCCTTATCTCCAAATACAGTTACATTCTGGGATACTAGGGATTAGGGCTTCAACATATAAATTTAGGGGGGATACATTTTAACTAATAGTAGCCATTATCTTCTCCTATATTATATATATATGTGTGTGTGTGTGTGTGTGTATATATATATTTTAGACTAGTCAAGTGAAGTAGTGGGAGTGGAGAAGGAACAGAAAGACCTGTAACCGATTGTGATCAATTAGTTGTAAACACCACTGCACTCAGACCAGCCAGCCTCCTATATTGTTTTTACCCTATTTTTTTCTCTCTTTTTAGAACTGAAATTAAATATCTATTAGAGCTTCATACCTTGTCTTCCTTATATATATGTGTGTGTGTGTGTGTATATATATATATATTTTTGTTTGTTTGTTTGTTTGTTTGTTTTTTGAGACAGTCTCCCTCTGTCACCCAGGCTGGAGTGCAGTGGCACGATCTTGGCTCACTGCAAGCTCCACCTCCCGGGTTCACGCCATTCTCCTGCCTCAGCCTCCCGGGTAGCTGAGACTACAGGCGCCCGCCACCACGCCCTGCTAATTTTTTTGTATTTTTAGTACAGACGGGGTTTCACCGTGTTAGCCAGGATGGTCTCGATCTCCTGACCTCGTGACCCACCCGTCTCGGCCTCCCAAAGTGCTGGGATTACAGGGGTGAGCCACCAGGCCGGCTTTTTTTTTTTTTCTTCCGCGATACAGTCTCACTCTTTTGCCGAGGTTGAAGTGTAGTGGTGCAGTCGCGGCTCACTGCAACCTGCATCTCCCAGGTTCAAGCAATTCTCCTGCCATAACCTCCTGAGTAGCTAGGATTACAAGTGAGTGCCACCACACCCGGCTGATTTTTGTATTTTTAGTAGAGACGCGGTTTCACCATGTTGGCCAGGCTGTTCTCAAATTCCTGACCTCAGGTGATCCAACCCACCTGGGCCTCCCAAAATTCTGGGATTACAGGCATGAACCACCGCTCCTGGCCTATTACAAATGCTTTTAGGGCTACAAAGGTCAATGCCCAGATAATTTCCCTTAACGCTCTGAATTCCACCTTTCCCTTGGTTTCTGGCCTATTAGTTGCTTATTCCCATATCAGCACTTTAATGCTTCTAAGGAGATTTGGTAAAAGTATTTACTTATCATTTTGGGAGGCCAAGGCGGGCTGATCACGAGGTCAGGGTATAGGGATCATCCTGGCTAACACGGTGAAACCCCGTCTCTACTAAAAAATACAAAAAATTAGTCGGGCATGGTGGCGGGTGCCTGTAGTCCCAGCTACTCGGGAGGCTGAGGCAGGAGAACGGTGTGAACCCGGGAGGCAGAGCTTGCAGTGAGCCGAGATTATGCCACTGCACTCCAGCCTGGGCAACACAGCGAGACTCTGTCTCAAAAAAAAAAAAAAAAAGATTTATTTATTTTATTTATTTTTGTTTAGAGATGGGATTTCACCATGTCGCCCAGGAAGTCTTGAACTGGACTTAAGCAGTCCTCCTGCCTAGGCTTCCCAAGCATGCTGGGATTCCAGGAGTGAGCCACTGCACCCAGCTGAGATTTGGTAAAAATCTTATGCAATATTTTTAATAACTTTTATTTCAAGAAGGAGTGGTCTAAATTAATTAGCCTACCAATGCTAGAAAGGAAATGGCCGTTGTGGGAGCTATAACATCAATCATAGTCCACCACACGGACTGAGAAGCAGAGAAAACAGTACTCCAGAGAAAGTTTAAGAGGGAGAGTGCCAAAGCACAAAATGAAAGAGCGGTGACAGCTGGAATAGAAGCCTGCTCTTTCTGGTTATATCATCCTTTCCAGAAGACATCGCTGGAAAAGGACAAGATGATTTAGCAGTGTGGCCAATTGGTCCCAGCAGTTTGGTAGTGTGGTTGAATGGTCTAAGGCACTATATTTAGGCTCCAGTCTCTTTGGGGGCATGGGTTTAAATCCCACTGCTGCAAGGGTCTTTTGTTTCTACATCAGTAATAAGTAATCAGTTTGTCTTCACTGGGGGGTTGACCTAATGTCAAACCCAACATGTGATTTTTCTCACTGCCTGGCTGGGCTGGGGGAATGGAACCACTGAATGAATGACTCACAGCCTACCCGCAGGGAGCTCTTAATTCAGTCGAACACTCAGACCACTAAGAGATGTACTCCCAACTTCTGTTTGAAAGGGAGCTGATAAGACCTTGCCAAAGAAATGACATTTGAGCTGGAACCTTGAAATAACTTTGAACGTGCAGTATGTGTTCCGTGAAAAGGAAGGATAAGGTAGGGGAGGGAGTAGAGGGGAGCAGGGAGTGAAGTGAGTCTTTGTTTCATTTGCTCCTAAGTGTTAACCTGGAGAAATCTGAGCAGTTGCACACAGAATGTAAAGTGTCCCTATGTCCCTGCTGCTGACTGCCTCTGGGAACCCCTGCGTTTCCTACAGGATGTTGTCTCTGGTTTCTTCACCTACCCGTGATCTCCTGCTACAACCCCTTCCCTCACCCACCATTTCTCCTTCAGTGTCTGTCCCTCTAGGTCCGTCACTAGGACAGTAAAAGAGATGGGTTAAGCAGAACACAAATCACCAAGGGAGGCAACTGCTCACCAGTTCGGGGAGGTGATATTTCAGAAGATTCAATGCTCAGGCTTGAGCCAACCATAGAAGACCACCCTGGCCGCCACCTAGACCACAAAGAGTCCAAATATGAGTTGAAGTCAGAATTTGAGCTCTTTAAGGAGCAACCTTACTTTCTGGCCTTTGAGAGCAGTGCCCTTCCTGCCCCATGTGATACCTTTGGCACTGGGCAGGATTTGGCATCTATCACATCCAAGTTTGACTCCAGGCATTGTCCCTACCTCAAGGCTTTGGGAAGAAGGAGATGGCTCGTTTTAGCAGGTGGTGATGGAAACTGATTGGCCAGTGCCTTAAGTAGGCAAGTGATAAGTTTATCCATGTGGCTCTTTACTGTAGTCATCCCTGCTATAGAGGGCTGTCCTGTGTATTGTAGAATACTTAGTGGCACCCCTGGCCTTTACTCACTAGATGTCAGTAGTAATATGCCCTCTCTACCCAACTGTGACATCAAAAATGTCTCTAGACACTGCCAAATGTCCCCTAGGAGGCAAAGCCATCTCTGAAGATGATTATCTCCCAGTGTGTAGCTTGTCTCTTACAGTGTCTTTACCAAGGCAGAGGTTTCTTAAATTTGATGAAGTTCTTTTAATTGTGTTTTTCTTTTGTGAGTCATACTTTCAGTGTTGTATCTAAGAAATCTTTCCCCAACACAAGTTGACAAAGATTTTATTATAAAAATTTTAAAGTTGTGGGTTTTATTGGTAGGTCTATGATCTACCTGAGGTTCATTTTTATATGTAGAGCAATGTAGGGATCAAAAATCTTTTTTTAATTAGCTGGGCATGGTGGTGCACACCTGTAGTCCCAGCTATTTGGGAGGCTGAGGCAGAAGTATCGCTTGAACCAAGGAGGGGGAAGTTGCAGTGAGCCAAGATCGCACCACTGCACTCCAGCCTGGGCAAGAGACTCCATATCAAAAAAAAAAAAAAAAAAAAAGTTGTTGTGATTTTTCTAAAGTTTGTTGAGAAAACTACCTTTCTCCACTGAATTGCCCTTGAAGCTTTGGCAACAGTCAATTGGCAATATGTATGTGGTTCTATCTCTGTACTCCTGCTCTATAGATCTATTTTTTTAAATTTCTTAATGCCAATATGACACTGTCTTAATTATAGCAGTTTTATAATAAATACAATAAAATATAAATAAGTCAGGCAGAGTGAGTCTTCCAACTTTGTTTTTTCCAAATATGTTTTGGGCATGCTGTCTTTGGATTTGCATATGAATTTTGGAATTAGCATGTCAACTTCTTTAAAAAATAACCAACCCTGTTGGGATTTTTATTGTAATTAGATTGAATCTATAAATCAATTTAGGGATAAATAATATCTTAACAACATTGAGTCTGTTCACGCACAAATATGAAATGTCTCTTGATGTATTTAGGTTTCTTTTCATTGCTCTTAGCATTTTTTTTCAGTGTACGAGTCTTGGACATATTTTATTCCTAAGTATTTTATATTTAATTACTCTGTTGTAAATTGTATTGCTTTTTAAAATGTCAATTTCTGATAGTTCATTACTAGAACATACACTTATACATATGTATATACAATTTATAAAATAATATATGCCAAGCCTCGCCAACATAGTAAAGCTCCATTTCTGCAAAAAATGTTTTTAAAAATTATCCAAGTGAGACTGGGCGCTGTGGCTTACACCTTTAATCCCAGGAGTCCACTCGGTCGGTTGTGGGTGCTTATAATTTGTTTGGCTTAAAAATAATTCATTTTCAACCCTCAGAGGCTAACTTGAGACACATATTCTAAAAGTATTAGCTTCTTTGTGACAGAGCTTATAGAAAAGATGGGACAGAGATGCTGCTCCCAGCACCAGCATAATTGCCTAATAGGTTCATCTTGACCCTGCCCAGAAAAGCTGATTTACTGAGACAGTGTTATTGCAGTAAAGAGTTTAGTAAATGCAGAGCCAACTAAATGGAAGACTGGAACTTTGTTATTACTCTAATCGGCCTCCCCGAAAATTCAGAGGCTAGGGTTTTTCAAGGATAGTTGTGAGACAGCCAGGTGAAAGATGGTCCCCGCAGATTCTCCAACCAGCCTGCTCACGGGGACGAATGCGCACCGTGGTGGAACCTCGGGAATTTAGTGCCATTCGCAGCGAGGAGAAGCATGGCCCCATCTCTTCCTGGGAGGAACCTGGGATTTGAAGGCCTGCGCGGCAAGTGCTCTAGCAGGGACTCTGGCCTAGCAAGAATTCCCCTTTTCTTCCTTTTTCACCCAATAAAACCCCGTCTTACTCACCATTCCAATTGTCTCCGAGCCTGAATTTTCATGGCCGTGGGACAAAGAACGCTGTCTTTCGCTGAACTAAAGAAAAGTCCTGCAACATTTGGGCAGCAGGGAAATGCTGATTAGTTGGGTCTGAGATAAAATCATAGTGAGTCGGAGCTTGTCTTCTTTCACTGAATCAGTTCCTGAGAGGGGGCCAGTTTACCAATCTCGGTGACGCCAGCTGATCCATTCAGAATGCAGAGTCTGAAAAATACCTAGAACAGCAATCTTAGATTTTACAATAATAATGTTATCTACAGGAGCAACTGAGGAGGTTAGGATCTTGTGGTCTCTGGCTATAGGACTCCTGAGCCATAATTTCTAATACTGTGGCTAAGCTGTTACTTTTACAAAGCAGGTCTGACCCCCAAGCAAGGAGGCGGTTTGCTTCATGAAGGGGCTGTTTTCATGTTTGTCTTAAAGTTAAACTACAAACTAAATTCCTCCCATGGTTTGTTCGGCATACGCCCAGAAATAAGCAAAGGAAGCTAGGAGGTTAGAAGCAAGATCGATTTGGTAGCCGGGTACAGTGGCTCACGCCTGTAATCCCAGCACTTTGGGAGGCCAAGGCGGGCGGATCACTTGAGGTCAGGAGTTCCAGACCAGCCTGGCCAACATGGTGAAAACCCATCTCTACTAAAATATACAAAAATTAGCCAGGTGTAGTGGTGCACGCCTGTAATCCTAGATGCTCGGGGGGCTGAGGCAGGAGAATCGCTTGAACCTGGGAGGCAGAGATTGCAGTGAGCCAAGATTGTGACACTGCACTGTAGCCTGGGCAACAGAGCAAGACTCCATCTGGTGGGGGGGGGGGGGGGCGGGGAAAGATGGAGTTGGTTACATCAGACTTCTTTCACTGTTATGATTTTTGTAAAGGTGGTTTCACCAGCTGCACTCTTCCCATAGCTTCTACTGAGAAACTGGGGAGACTGTTGGAGGTGGGCAATCTGGGTCTAGCGAAGGTCTCAGGCAGTCTGCACTGACACTGATTTTCCAGGTCAGGAGAGACAAAGTAGTCATAGTGGGCCTATGTTTCCCCAGCGTATCAACCCAAAAGGTTAAAATAATAGGGACTATGGACTTAAAGAAATCAAAATTAATTTTGTCCCAAACCAAATTTGAGAACCGTAGCCTGGAACACAAACAGCGCAAACTGAGAATGTGTCCCGGAATGGGTTACATGAGGCATGGTATTTACATGTTTTTTCTAAATAAAAAATCAAAGGGCCGGACGCAGTGGCTCACGCCTATAATCCCAGCACTTTGGAAGGCTGAGGCGGGCGGATCACGAGGTCAGGAGATCGAGACCATCCTGGCTAACACGGTGAAACCCTGTCTCTACTAAAAAAAAATACAAAAAATTAGCCTGGTGTGGTGGCGGGTGCCTGTAGTCCCAGCTACTCGGGAGGCTGAGGCAGGAGAATGGCGTGAACCCGGGAGGCAGAGCTTACAGTGAGCCGAAGTGGGGCCACTACACTCCAGCTTGGGTGACAGAGCAAGACTCCTTCTCAAAAAAAAAAAAAAAAAAAAAATCAAAGAAGGGGGCAGTGAAGCAAAGGTGACATTTTTACAATTTTGACTGATGTTTAGTGATGTTATACACAGACAAACCAAATGTGCGGTTAACATATATAGGGACAGAGTAACAAGTAAAGGAGTATGTACACATCTTAGGGTTTGGAGGGGAATGACTGACGTTATCCTGCTGTTAGAAAAAGGAAAATTCAAAGAAAATGTTAACATGGCTGCAGTTGGGCATATGGGTAATAAAACCCAGGCCTATAAAATAAAGCTGACCTCTTGCCTGTGTAACTGGAGTTTGTTAAATATTTCACTGACAGGGACTGGTCATAAACCTGCTTATCAGATGTAGAACAAAGACAGGATGGAGTTAGTCACCCTCTCTCCACCAGACCCTAAGATGCTTAACCTTTCTCCCTACTCACTCAACTGTATATTTATCTTATGTATGGTGTCACTGAGCACTCATCAGAATCACAAGAATGTAACGTTGTTTCAGTAACCACTTCTCCCGCCTTCTGTGCCACACATATCCCCCTTAGAAAATTTAAATATACTGCGCCGACCTATTCTAGGTCTATTCTAAGTCTGTGTTCTCAGGCATAACTCCTCAAACTTGGCTGAGAATAAATCTAACCATGACTTCTTTAAGTTCAAGTGCCTGTTACGTCACTTTTCAGTTGACACTGCCTCTGTGCTTCACCTGCTAGGCAAGGTTACAATCAGTACACGTCAGTGAAAACATTTGACATGGCTGGGCATGGTGGCTCACGTCTGTAATCCCAGAACTTTGGGAGGCAGACATAGGTGGTTCACCTGAGATCAGGAGTTTGAGACCAGCTTGCCCAACATAGCAAAACCTTGAGTCTGCTTAAAAAAAAAAAAAAGGTAGCCAGACATGGTGGTGCATGCCTATAGTCCCAGCTACTTGGGAGGCTGAGGCAGGAGGATCACTTGAACCCAGAAGGCGTCAGGTTGCAGTGAGCCGAAATTGTGCCACTGCACTCCAGCTTGGGCAACACAGCAAGACTCTGTCTCAAAAAAAAAAAAAAAGAAAGAAAGAAAGAAAGAAAGAAAGAAAGAAAGAAAGAAAGAAAGAAAGAAAGAAAGAAAGAAAGAAAGACAAGACAAGACAAAAAACAACAAACTTTAGCCTTTCAGGCTAGAGTTCAGCTTTAGCTCATAGGTCTAGTTTCTGTTACCTATATGCCCAACCTGCAGCCATCTTGGGCCACTTTTAAACATTGTTCTTTCAGATTTTCTTTTTTCTGACAAGTGCCATTCAGGAAAAATCAGGAGGGGGATGGGGACAAGGGCTTTGTCCAGGCAACATTTATGCAGATTGTATTCCTAGTCTGGTCTGGGGCCTTGTCTTCTTGTATGATGACTTTGGGAGGAGGGTTGCAATTGCTTGAGCCTAGAGACAAATATCTGTTCCTTTTTCCTTCTGTCAGTTTTCTTGGTTGTGGATCAACAAAATGAAGATGTCTCCTAGAAGAATAAAATAGTAAGGTCAGCAACTCAAGGGTTAATGCACCAGGCTGTAACAAAGGTGTGAATTCTAGCCTCCCTGGGGCTCCAGTTGCTTCAGTTTTTATGCTCCGGGATGTATTTACCAAGCTCAGATAACTTCACTGGCAAATTTCAATAAATGTTTCAGGAATAATGACAATTCTACACAACCTCTTGCAGAAAAATTGGAGATGAGATAATAATTCTCAACTCTTTACATGAGGACAGTGTATTCTGATATTAAAAGCAAAGATACTTCAAAAGAAAGAAAACTACAGATCAGAGTCTCTTAAGAACATAGAAGCCAAAAAGTTTAACATAACTTTAGCGAGTTGAATCCAGCAGTACATAAAATAATGATACATCAGAATCAAGGGGGATTTATCCCAGAAAAGCAAATTTGGTTTGATATTCAAAATTAATCAATGTACAAAGTATATTATATTAAAAAGAAAAACATGATTATATCAAAAGATGTAGACAAAACATTTGTCAAAATTTCACATTCGTTTATTTATTACTTACTTATATTTTTAGAGATGGGGGTTTCCCTCTGTCCCCCAAGCTGGAGGGCAGTAGTACAACCATAGGTCACTACAGCCTTAACTTCTTAGGCTCAAGTGATCTTCCTGCCTCAGCCTCCTGAGTAGCTGGGACTACCAGTGTGTGCCATCGTGCCCTGATAATAATTTTTTCTTTCTTTCTTTCTTTCTTTGCTTTTTTTTTTTTTTTTTTGAGATGGAGTTTCGCTTTTTGTTGCCCAGGCTGGAGTGCAGTGGAGCAATCTCACTGCAACCTCTGCCTCCCAAATTCAAGCGATTCTCCTGCCTCAGCCTCCTGAGTAGCTGGGATTACAGGGGCCCACCACCACACCCAGTTAATTTATTTTTGTATTTTTAGTAGAGACGGGGTTTCACCATGTTGGCCAGGCTGGTCTGGAACTCCTGACCTCAGGTGATCCACCCGCCTTGGCCTCCCAAAGTGCTGGGATTACAGGCATGAGCCACCGCGCCTGGTACCCTGATAATTTTTAAAAATTTTTCATAGACAGGTTCTCACTTTGTTGCCCAGGTTGGTCTTGCACTCCTGGGCTCAAGTGATCCTCTCATCTTGGCTTTCCAAAGCGCTGAGATTATAGACATGAGCCACCAGTGCCTGCTACACATTCGCTTCTCATATAAACTCTCAGCAAATTAGAAATAGAAGGGCCTTTCTCAATCTGATAAAGGGCACCTATGAAAAACTTTCAGCTAACAATATACTTAATGATGAAAGACTGACTAATTTCCCTGTAAGATTAGGACAAGCAAGGACATCTGCTTTCATCACTATCATCAGCAACGTATGGAGATTCTTGAACAGTAATGCAAAAAAATTAAAATGGAAGCCATCCATGTTTAAATGAAGAAGTAAAACTGTTTTATTCCGGGCCAGGCGCAGTAGCTCACGCCTATAATCCCAGCACTTTGGGAGGCCGAGGCGGGCAGATAACCTGAGGTCAGGAGTTTGAGACCAGCCTGACCAACATGGAGAAATCCCAAGTCTCTACTAAAAATACAAAATTAGCTGGGTGTGGCGGCACATGCCTGTAATCCCAGCTACTCGGGAGACTGAGGTAGGCGAATTGCTTCAACCCAGGAGGTGGAGGTTGCAATGAGCCAAGATAGTACCATTGCACTCCAGGCTGGGCAACAAGAGTGTAGGGTTCTCTTCCAAGGCAGGTTCCAACCAACCCAACACATATTGGACCTCTGGCATTCCAGTGACTTGGTGTCCTCCATTTGCAGAAAGTCCAGTGACTCAGCTTTACCTTTGTGTCCCCTTTGAGAGATCAGCTGGTAGAGTGGAGGACTATACACATCTGTGGACATCCTTAGGTTGCTGGTTCAATTCCGGCTCGAGGGAAGTGTCTGAATCTTTTGTGCACACACCAATGCTCTCTGGCTACACCTCTGCCTGGTCAAAGGCCCTGCTGTCACCACACTCTCCCAGGCAAAATCAAGCAAAGCCTTATCCAGATCACCTAGCTTGCCATGCCTGTGCTGTTGCCAGTACGCTTCAGCACAAAGTGCCCCTTACTTCTGCTTTGTGACCCAGCCAATCCCCATCCAAATGCTTACCATCTCAGGGCTGTTTCATTTTTATTCACAGGCTGCTTTTGAACCTAAGCACTGCTGGGGAATCTGGCAACACAGCTGGATTCATCTGTGACCAAGCTCTCCTGACCAGGCTGGCAAACCCTGGAAGGCCAAGCTCCCAGAAGACCATCAAGCATTCAGGACAATGCTGTAGGGCCAAGGACAACCATGATATCATCCGTGAACTCACCCTCTCCCTCTCATTTCCTTCTTGAGCTATTACTACCTCACCTCTGTCTCTGTCTCATTCTCTCTCTCTCTTTCACAATTTCTCTCTCTATCTCTGTATATTCCTCTCTGTCTGTCTCTCCCCTTTCTCCCTGTCACTCTGTGTCTCTCTCATTCTCCTTTGTCAGGAATGTATAGACTCATGCAGACAGAAAATGCTCATCCTTGCTATGTTGTGTCTACTTGGGGAGACAGCAGCCACCCTGAGAATTTTCTAAGGCAAAGAACCTCCATTGGCAAGGTCAGTTTGCCCCATGGGATGAGGACATGGTGTGCCTACCCACTCACCCTTGTCCCAAGTCCCTCAAGCCTCACCTTTCCTGAGTCTTCGCACTTTTTTATTTTGCTACAGCTGGGCTTGGCTCCTGCTGGAAGACTAAGGATACCTACTGCTCACCGCTTAGTTCACAGGTATCAAAAACACCTGCCGCTTAGGAGGCTGCGAGAGCCAGAAGGAAGTACAAAATGGCAGGCTTGAAAAGAGCGTCGGTGAGCTGGGAGAGTTGGGGATTGTTGGTCTATGACAGGAAACAGAAGTGAAACTTGAGTGACATCTGTCATCATACAGTGGCACACAAATTCACCTCCTTAGAAAGGCCACTGCCTGGTGGGTCTGAGCAGTTTGGACCTTTTACACTGGGATCTAGCAGCACAGTTGGGCTCCCCTACCTTTGAGAAAAATATGCTAAAGCCAAGTCAGAGAGAATGGATCAGAAATGGACCAGGCTTTCACCAACCAATGGAGCTTCACATCTGTGGAGATGTAGTGGGTTCGGTGGGTATGGGGCAGAGAAGAAAGCCAATGAGTGTCCCTTGGTCTCATCCCAAGAGCTCAGAAAAATGTGCATCAGACACTTGATGTACAGATGCAACCTATCACAGAGAGCACTCTAAGCCCAATGGTCCATGGGAGCATGGCCCTCTAAAGCCCTTTGAGCACTGGATCCCTGCCCTCCCCTACCCTCTATGGCCACAAGAACTGTTTCATTGTGGGTCTCAAACTGGAGACTCTATGTGTCTTCTTCTCCTGGAAAGCAGCAGATGGTCTCCCCCAACACTGCCTATTCCCCTCACGTTCCTCTGGCTGTGTTAATCTTTCCCACTTCTCACTGCTAATGAAAAAGAGCTAAGCTGTGGATTCACCAGTGCTCTGAGACGATTCTATGGCTGTGGAGCCACAGAGAAATCCCAGTCTCCAATGACACCAAAAACAGAGACCAGTGAACAGGGACCAAAGGTAGCACCTCAGGTCTTCATTAGATATGTTCCTGATGGGACATGGAGGCACGGGTCCTCTGAAACCTCAGTTTGGTGTTTTGAGGGCAAAAGCAGAAGGGGGCCAGGTAGTGGGCTTTGGTGACCAGCACAAGCGAGGGTGAACCCCAGATGCCCACTTTTCCAGTCTGGGACATAACAGAGAGTAGCAAGGGGTGTTCATGCATCTGACTCTCACCTTTGGCCATCCATACCCACTTAGCATAAGACAGGGAGAGGACTTAAACTCAGTGGAGGCTGGGTCCCTTGGGGGTAGGTTGCTGCACCCCCACTAGGTGTTCAGCTGGGGGATGGGTATCTCAGTGGTCTTGGGGTGGTGGGCATACACCAGATGGGATGTGAAACCTTTGCGAAAGACGTGGGGCCAGGAGAAACTCACACCTCTGTCCTCTACTGCCATTTTTTTGTTTGTTTATTTTTTTTTTTGCTTTTCCAAGAAACCCGCAGAACCTTGCTGATGTGGTTTGGCTGTGTCCCCACCCAAATCTCAACTTGAATTGTATCTCCCAAAATTCCAACGTGTTGTGGGAGGGACCCGGGGGGGGGGTAATTGAATCATGGGGGTCAGTCTTTCCTGTGCTATTTTCATGAATAAGTCTCACAATATCTGATGGGTTTATCAGCGGTTTCTGCTCTTGCTTCTCTCTCATTTTCTCCTGCCACTGTCATGTAAGAAGTGCCTTTTGCCTCCCACCATGATTCTGAGGCCTCCCTAGCCCGGTGTAATTGTAAGTCCAATTAAACCTCTTTTTCATCCCAGTCTGGGGTGTGTCTTTATCAGCAGCATGAAAATGGACTAATACAGTAAATTGGTACCAGTGGAGATGGGCATTGCTGAAAAGATACCCAAAAATGCGGAAGTGACTTTGGAACTGGGTAACAGGCATAGTTTGGAACAGTTTAGAGGGTTCAGAATAAGACACGAAAATGTGGGAAAGTTTAGAACTTCTTGGAGACTTGTTGAATGACTTTACCCAAAATGCTGATAGTGATATGGACAATAAAATCCAGGCTGAGGTGGTCTCAGATGCAGATAAGGAACTTGTTGGGAACTAGAGCAAAGATTATTCTTGTTGTGTTTTAGCAAAGAGACTAACAGCATTTTGCCTCTGCCCTAAAGATTTGTGGAACTTTGAACTTGAGTAAGATGATTTAGGGTATCTGGCAGAAGAAATTCTAAGCAGCAAAGCATTCAAGAGGTGACTTGGGTACTGTTAAGGGCATTCCGTTTTTTGTTGTTTTGTTGTTGTTGTTGTTGTTTTTGAGACAGAGTCTTGATCTGTGGCCTAGACTGGAGTACAGTGGTGTGATATCGGCTCACTGCAAGCTGCGCCTCCCGAGTTCTCCTGCCTCTCAGCCTCTCGAGTAGCTGGAACTACAGGTGCCCGCCACCATGGCCGGCCAATTTTTTTTTTTTTTTTTGTATTTTTAGTAGAGATGGGGTTTCACCGTGTTAGCCAGGATGGTCTCAATCTCCTGACCTCATGATCCACCCACCTCGGCCTCCCAAAGTGCTGGGATTACAGGCGTGAGCCAACATGCCCAGTGGCATTTAGTTTTATATGGGAAGCAGAGCATAAAAGTTTGGAAAATTTGCAGCCTGACTATGTGATATAAAAGAAAAACCCAACCCCATTTTCTGGGGAGAAATTCAAACTGGCTGCAGAATTTTGCGTAAGTAGCAAGGAGCCTAATGTTAATCCCCAAGACCATGGGGAAAATGTCTCCAGGCCATGTCAGAGACCATCACAGCAGCCCCTCCCATCCATCACAGGCCCAGAAGCCCAGGAGGAAAACATGGTTTTGTCGGCTGGGCCCAGGGTCCTAGTGCTGTGTGCAGCTTAGGAACTTGGTGCCCTGTGTCCCAGCTACTCTACCTGTGGCTGAAAGAGACTAACATGCAGCTTGGGCTGTGGCTTCAGAGGGTAGAAGCCCCAAGCCTTGGCAGCTTCCACATGGTGTTGAGCCTGTAGGTGCACAGAAGTCAAGAATTGAGGTTTGGGAACCTCCTCCTAGATTTCAGAAGATGTATGGAAATGCTTGGATGCCCAGGCGAAAGCTTGCTACAGGGGTGGGGCCCTCATGGAGAACCTCTGCTAGGACAATATGAAAGGGAAATGTGCAGTCAGAGTCCCCATGCAGAGTCCCTACTGGGGCATTGCCTAGTGGAGCTGTGAGAAGAGGGCCACCGTCCTCCAGACCCCAGAATGGTAGATCTACTGACAGCTTGCACCATGCACCTGGAAAAGCTGCAGACACTCAACACCAGCCCAGGAAAGCAGCTCAGAGAGAGGCTGTACCCTGCAAAGACACAGGGGTGGAGCTGCCCAAGACCATGGGAACCTACCTCTTGCATTACTGTGACCTGGATGTGAGACCTGAAGTCAAAGGAGATTTAAGATTTAAGATTTGACTGCCCCGCTGGATTTCAGACTTGCATGGCCTCTATAACCCCTTCGTTTTGGCAAATTTCTCCCATTTGGAATGGCTATATTTATCTAATACCTGTACCCCCATTGTATCTAGGAAGTAACAAGCTTGCTTTTGATTTTACAGGCTCATAGGCAGAAGGGACTTGCCTTGTCTCAGATGAGACTTTGGACTGTGGACTTTTGGGTTAATGCTGAAATGAGTTAAGGCTTTGGAGGACTGTTGGGAAAGCATGAGTGGTTTTGTTTTTTTTTGTTTGTTTGTTTGTTTTTGTTTTTTTTTTTTTTGAGAGGGAGTCTCGCACTGTCGCCCAGGCTGGAGTGCAGTGGCCGGATCTCAGCTCACTGCAAGCTCCGCCTCCCAGGTTTACGCCATTCTCCTGCCTCAGCCTCCCTATAGCTGGGACTACAGGCGCCCGCCACCTCGCACGGCTATTTTTTTTTTGTATTTTTTAGTAGAGACAGGGTTTCACTGTGTTAGCCAGGATGGTCTCGATCTCCTGACCTCGTGATCCGCCCGTCTCGGCCTAGCATGAGTGGTTTTGAAATGTGAGGACATGAGATTTGGAGGGGCCAGGGGTGGAATGATATGGTTTGGCTGTGTCCCTACCCAAATCTCAACTTGAATTGTATCTCCCCAAATTCCCACCTATTGTGGGAGGGACCTGGGGAGATAACTGAATCATGGGGGCCGGTTTTTCCAGTGCTATTCTCGTGATAGTGAATAAGTCTCACAAGATCTGATGGGTTTACCAGGGTGTTCCGCTTTTGCTTCTCTCTCATTTTCTCCTGCCTCTGCCATGCAAGAAGTGCCTTGGCCAGAAGCGGTGGCTCACGCCTGTAATCCCAACACTTTGGAGGCCGAGGAGGGCGGATCACCTGAGGTTGGGAGTCCGAGACCAGCCTGACCAACATGGAGAAACCCCAAGTCTTTACTTAAAATACAAAATTAGCTGGGCGTGGCAGCGCATGCCTGTAATCCCAGCTACTCTGGAGGCTGAGGCAGCAGAATCGCTTGAACCTGGGAGGCGGAGGTTGCAGTGAGCTGAGATCGCGCCATTGCACTCCGGCCTGGGCAACAAGAGTGACACTCCGTCTCAAAAAAGAAGAAGAAGAAGAGGAAGGGGAAGGAGGAGGAGGAAGGAGGAAGGAGGAAGGAGGAGGAGGAGGAGGAGGAGGAAGGAGAAGGAGAAGAAAGAAGGAAGAAGAAGGAAGGAGAAGGAGAAGGGGAAGGGGAAGGGGAAGGGGAAGGGGAAGGGGAAGGGGAACTTTTCACCCCCAGCCATCATTCTGAGGCCTCCCCAGCCATGTGGAACTGAGAGTCCAATTCTCGGGTATGTCTTTATCAGCAGCATGAAAACGGACTAATACACTTGCCCTACTTCAGAAAGAGGCAGCCTCTGGGGGAGGGGGGTGGGTGGGACGGGGTGGGGGGAAAGAGTTCTTGGTCGGTTTGCAGAGGAGGGAAGCCAAGCCCCAGGTGGGCGCT
The DNA here is from genome assembly GCF_008728515.1 of Papio anubis. NCBI lineage: Eukaryota > Metazoa > Chordata > Mammalia > Primates > Cercopithecidae > Papio > Papio anubis. The sequence goes on from NC_044982.1 coordinate 85,648,869, forward strand.
GGGGAGGAAGGGTATCACAGTGCATCTGCAAGCCCTGGGCGAGTTCTTCTCCCCTAGTCCCATTTGTCCTCTCTCTCACTTCCAGCACACTTGAATGCGCCAAAAAGTGAGCATAGGACACTGGGGGAAAAGGGCGGCGGCACACCGGGAGGGGGGGCGTGTGTGTTGGCCGAGAAGGGAGTAAGGGAGTAGGAAGACCAGAATTTTAGGAAAGGGCTCCTTAAGGACTTTCAGCAGACCCTGAAGCTGGTCTGTGGATAGCGGCCGCCCACTCAGAAGCTTTCTGAGTTCTTCTTTCCTCCTCCAGCAACCCCTGTCCCACAGGATTCACCCATCCACCTCGCCCATCCCCCTGACCGAGCCCTCTCACCCTCTTATTTTCTTTCACTGAGGACTGTCATTCTCACTTGGCACAGGTGGAGGAAGGCCACAGGTGAGAGCCTCCCCTCTTGGATCGTGGCTATCAGCGCCCCGAGACACGAGGAAACTACACTCAGAGGATTTGCTCCACCCTGAGAGGGGCGCGGTGGCGACTGGCGCAAGGTTCTCTTCTAAGGTGGGTTCCAATCAACTCAAAGTGTGTTGAACCTCCAGCGTTCCAAGGACTTGGCTTCCTCCATTTGCAGAAAGTCCAGTGACCCAGGTCTTGGAGCGTGCACCCTTCGATAGCTCAGCTGGTAGAGCGGAGGACTGTAGACTGCAGAGAAGTTTGTGGACATCCTTAGGTCGCTGGTTCGATTCCGGCTCGAAGGAGGTGCCTGATACTTTTGCACACAATGCCACCTGGTGCCTGGTCAAACACTCTGCAGCCTCCAACTAGTATCCACCCACACTCTCCCAGTCAAAACCCAGAGAAACCTTTCCTGATCACCCGGTTTCCATACCTGTGCTGTGGCCAGGAAACACGCCGGCAAGCCCACTCATCATTCTTCCCACAGTCCAGGGACAGGTACTCTTCAACGCAAAGCACCCCTTGCTTCTGCTTTGTGATCCAGTCAGCCCCTCTCCCCAACCCCCTTCGCACCCCCACCATCCAGAGCTCTTTCACTTTTATCCACAGACTGCTCTGGGTGCTGAGGGCCACCGACTCTAGAAACACTGTGTGCTCACCGTTGATAGATCTCTCGATCTATTAAACTAGTGGGTCCACCATCAAGTCCCAGAAGGTCAAGCCTGCTGGAAGAGAAAAGGGTCAGAGACAACTGTGACATCCTCAGAAAAATAAATAAATACATACATAACTTGCTCTCTATGCTCTCTCATCTCCTTCTCCAGGTCTCTAGCAATGCTTTTCCATCTGAGCATTCTCTCTCTCTCTCTCTCTCTCTGTTTTTCTCTGACTCTATTTCTCTCATTATATTTTGCTTGTAATGTATAGATGTTTACAGACAGAAAATGTTCATTTCTGTTTTGTTTAGTCTCTTTGTAGGAGAGAGCTGCCACCCTGAGATTTTCTTAATGAATAGAGCTTCCACTGGCTCCATAATGTTTTCCTTCAGGTTGAGAAAAAAACTGTGCCCCCTTCCCACATAGGCCAAGCCTCACATTTCCTGAGCCCTCACACCCTTTAATGTTGCTACAGTAACCTTTGGGTTCCTGCTGGAAGAAGAAAGATACCTTTCACTCAGTTCAAAGTCTGCAAAAACACCTACACCAAGTATCTTGCTAGTTGTGAAGGTTGTGAAAGAGGGAAAGAGAGTATAAAAGGGCAGACTTGGAAAGAACTTCAGTGACCCAGGAGAGTTGGGGGCTGTTGGGTCCATGGCAGGGAGCAGAATTGAAGCTTGGGTGGCAGCTGCCACCCTGCAGAGGCACACAAGTTCACCTCCTTAGGCCACTGGCTTGTTGCATCTGAGCAGCATGCTAACACTTTTATGTGGGGGCTCTAGAGGCACAGCTGGAAGCTTGCACCTTTACAAGAGGAAGATGGCTGGCACAATCTGAGAGCATGAAGCAGGAAATGGGCTTGACTTTCACCAACCAAGTGGGGCTTCACCTCTGGGAAGATGAAATGGGTTCATCAAAGTATGGGCCAGAGAGGAACCACAATGAGTGTCCCCTGATCTCATCCTATGCTCTGGGAAAAAAAAAAAAAAAAAAAATTTCAGACACTTGATGCACAGATGGAAGTTATTACAGAGAGCACTGCAAGCAAAACAGTGATGGAAATTTGGTTCTCAGAGGCCTTCTGGGAACCCGGGGGCCAATCTCCCCTAGCCGATGGGCATAACTGCTTTTTCACTCTGCATCTCAAACTAGAGACTCCACATGTCTTCCTCTCCTAGAAAGCAGCTCCTGTTCTCCCCCTACGGCCTATTCCCTACCTCTTCTCTTTGGTTTATACCGGATGTGTCCTTGATAAGACGTGGCGGTACCAGGGTTTTTGGAACCTAGGCTTGGTGCTTTGAGGGAAAAAACAGAGTGGTGTTTGGTCATCAGCAAAAGTGTGGGTGATCCCTGACCCTGACTTTTCCCCTATAAACTCAATGAAGGGTGGGTCTTTTGGGTTCGGTTTGCTATGCCACCAGTGCCTGTTTCACTGTTTGTGTGGGTGATGAGTGGTCTTGAGATAGTGGACACACACCATACGGGATATGAAACCTTTGTAACAATTTGGGGCCTAGGTAAGGGGTCCAAAGCTCGCCTGTGTTTCTATCAGCCCCTTTTTCTTTCTACTTTAGAAAGCAGCAGCCTCCGGGAAAGGATTCTTGGTCAGTTTGCAGAAGAGTGGATCAAAGCTTTTATGCCGGCCCTTGGGGTTACAGGTAGTGGGTATCACATGGTGATCTGTGAGTCGCTGGCCCTGGTCTCTCCCCACACATCCCTTTTATTTATTTATTTATTTATTTATTTATTTTTTATTTTTTTAATGGTCTCTTTCGCCCAGGCTGGAGTGCAGTGGCAAGATCACAGCTCACTGTAGCCTCAAACCCCTGGGCTCAAATAATCCCCCCACATCAGCCTGCTGAGTGGCTAGGACCGAAGGTGCAGGCCACCACACCCGGATATGTTTTAAAAGTTTTTCTGTAAAGACGGCTTCTCCCTATGTTGCCCAGGCTGATCTTGAAGTCCTGGGCTCAGGCGCCCCTCCCGCCTTGGCCCGCTAAATTGTTGGGATTACGGCGCCAGCCACCACGCCGGCCTCCACCTATCCTCCTGCATTTCCTCCCTCTCTTCCCATTGTGCCTCAGTACGCCAAAAAGTGAGCATAGAACACTGGGTAGAAGGGCTGAGTACATCGAGAGGAGTGTGTTTGAGGTGGTGGGAAGTAGAGGCCAGGCTGTTAGGGCAGTGCCCCCTTAGGGTCTTCCATCAGACCCTAAGGCTAGGTTAGGGGTTGGAAGCTGCTTACGCCACGCCCATGCGGGTTCTCCCTTTCCTCCTCCAGTGTCCCCTCCTCCACTGGACCCACCCATCAGTCTCACCAACCCCTCTGCCCTCGCAGTCTTACCTCTGGCCACTAAGCGCTGTCATCTTCACAAGTAGAGCGATGCAGAGGGAGAAGAAGGCCACAAGTGAGAGCTCCTCCTCGTGGATCGTGGCTATCAGCGCCCGAGAGACGCCAGGCACCACCCCCGCCCAGAGGATTTGCTCCATCCGGAAAGGGGCGCGGTGGAGACCGGCACAGTTCTCTTCCAAGCCGGGTTCCAATTAACTTAGCGAGTATTGGATCTCCGGCGGTCCAGGGACTTGGCTTCCTCTTATTTGCAGAAAGTCCAGTGAGTCAGTGTGAACAGCGTGCACCCTTCGATAGCTCAGCTGGTAGAGCGGAGGACTGTAGGCTGCAGAAAAGTTTGTGGACATCCTTAGGTCGCTGGTTCGATTCCGGCTCGAAGGAAGTGCCTGACTCTTTTGTGCACAATGCTGCCTGGCTGCATCTCTTCCCGGTCAAAGACCTTGCAGCCTTTGCAGCCTTCCAGTCATAACACTTTCCCACGGAAAATCCAGCAAAATCCTGCCTTTCCTGATCACACTCCTGGGAGCCTCCTCATTCTTCCCCAATCCTCTCTTCAGCGCAAAACAGTACCCCTTGCCTTGTGACCCAGCCAAACCCCAATTCGTGCCCCCACCATCCTATGCCTTTCCACTTGTATTTACGAACTGCCCACCCATCCCCCTGTCCCAAATCCCTCAAGCTTCACCTTTCCTGAGCCTTCACAACTTTTTATGTTGCTACAGCCAAGTTTGGCTACTGCTGGAAAAGTAAGGATGTCTAATAGTCAGTTCAGAGTCTGGAAAAACACTTGCACCAAGTGCCCTGCCTACTTCGGAGGGTAAGGGAAAGGGAAGGGGAGTACCAAAGAAGTGCAGACTTCAAAACAGCTTCAGTGATCCTGGAGGGTTACGGGCTATTGGGTCCATGGCAGGGAGCAGCGTAAAGCTTGAGTGACAGCTGTCATTATACAGAGGCACATGAATTTGCCTGCTTAGACAGGCCACTGTCTTGTGGGTCTGAGCAGTTTGGAGCATTTGCTCTGGGACCTAGAGGCACAGTTGGGTTCTCCTACTTCCAAGAAAAATGTGCTGAGGTCCAGTCAGAGAGAATGGAGTCAGAAATGCACTGAACTTTATCAACCAAGTGAAGCTTCACCTCTGGGGAGTTGGAGTGGCTTTGGTGGCGTATGTGGCAGAGAAGAAAGCCCATGAGCATCCTTTGGTCTCACTGTATAATCTTGGAAAAAGCTTCCAGACGTTTGAGGTAAAGATGCAACCTATCAGAGAGCACCCCAAACTGAATGGCCCAGGAAAGCATGGCCTTCTGAAGCCTGCTTGGGACTGGCTTGCCCCATCCACTACCTGCTGGGTCCACAGGAACTGTTTAATTGTGCCTCTCAAACTGGATACTGCACATATTACTGCACATATCTTTTTCACGTGGAAAGCAGCTCCTGGTATCCCGACACCACGTATTCTCTCCCACGTCACCCCGACTGTGTCAACCTTTCCTTCTTTTTTGGTGTCACCAGTGCTCCGGGATGATTCTATGGCTCTGGAGCCACAGAGAGATCCCAGCCTCCAATGACACCAAAGGCAAAGACCAGCTAACAAGGAGGGACCAAAAGTAGCACCTCAGGCCTTCATTGGATATATTCCTGATGGGGCATGGAGTCACCAGATCCCTTGGAACCTTTGCTCAGTACTTTGGGGGAAAACCAGAGGCGAACCAACAAATGGGTTTGGTAGCCAGCACAAGTGAGAGTGAACTCTGGTGCCCACTCTTCCCAGTTGTGCCATGGCAGAGAGTAGCAGGAGGTCTGTGAGGATCTGACCCTCACCCTTGGAGATCCACACCCACTTGCCATAAGACAGGAAGTGGACATAAATTCAACGGAGGCTAGGTTCCTTGGGTGTGGCTTCCTGTGCTCCTCTAGGTGTTCTGCTGCAGGGTGAGTGTCTCAGTAGCCTTGGAGTGGTGGGCACACGCCAGATGGGATCTGAAACTTTTGTCAAAGATGTGGGGTCAGGATAAGGAGTCCAAAGCTCACACTTCTGTCCTTTACCTGGCTTCTTGTTTTTCAAGGAAACCCACAGAACTTTGCCTTATTTCAGAAATCGGCAGCTTCTGACTGGAATTCTTGGCCTGTTTGCAGAAGAGGGTATCTCACATGTGCATCTGCAAGCCTGGGAGAGATTTCCTCACCTCACTTTCCAGTGCACTTCAATGCACCAAAATGTGAGCATAGACTCCTGTGAGGAGAAGGGCGGGGCGCCTGGGGAGGAGGGCCCTATGTGTGTGGTGGGGGAGGGAGTAGAGAGATCAGACTGTTACGGCAGCGCCCATTAGAGACCTGCACCAGACCCTGAGGTTGGGCTGGAGTTGTCAGCTGCCTATCCAGCGCCCATTAGGGTTTTCCTCCTTTCCTCCTCCAGCGTTCTCTCCCCGACTAGACCCATCCAACCACTTCGCCAATCCCTGTGCCCTCACTGACTCACCTCATTTTCTCTTAGGTCACGGGGGACTGTCATCCTCACCTGTAGAAAGGGGGATACTCAGGGACAGGAAGGCTGTCACAGATGAGAGCTCCTCCTCGTGGATGGTGGCTATCAGAGCCCGAGAGACGCCAGGCATCCTCGCCCAGAGGATTTGCTCTGCCCCGAAAGGGGCACGGTGGCGACCCGCGCAGGATTCTCTTCCAAGGTGGGTCCCAACCATATTGGACCTCGAGCATTCCAGGGAGGTGGCTTCCTCTGTTTGCAGAAAGTCTAATGACTCAGGTTTGACAGCATGCACCCTTCGATAGCTCAGCTGGTAGAGCGGAGGACTGTAGATTGTACAGACATTGTGGACATCCTTAGGTCGCTGGTTCGATTCCGGCTCGAAGGAAGTGCCTGACACTTTTGCACGCAATGCTGCCTGGCCGCACTTCTGCATGGTTAAAAGCCCTGCAGCCTCCAAGTAGTAACCACACTCTCCCGGGCAAAACACCCACAAAGCCTTTCCTGATCACCTAGCTTCCCACGCCTTGCTTCTGCTTTGTGACCCCACCAATCCTTCTATTCGTGCCATCCCCCACTTCCCCATCCTGTGCTCTTTCGCTTTTATTCACAGACTGCTCTCGGGCTTGAGCATCGCTGCTGGCTGCTGGCTGTGACAACACCGCTGTGCTCAGTTTTGACAGAGCTCTCCTGACCAGGTGGGCAAAACCTGGAAGGTCAAGTTCCCTGGAGAACATCAAGCTTACTTGACAAGGGTGTAAAGTGGGGATAACCATGGTATCTTCCGTGAAAACTCACCCTCTCACTCTCATCCGTCTCAGGCTCTTTATCACTGCGTTGAGATCCGACAGTCTCATGTCTGTCTCTGTCTCATTCTCTTTCTCTCTTTCACAGTTTCTCTGTCCCTGTATATTTCTCTTTGTCCCTGTGTCTCTGCCTCCCTCTCTCTCTCCCCCGACCCCTCAGCCAGCCCCTCTCATTCTCCTTTGCTGGAAATGTATAGACTTAGACAGGCATAAAGAAAATGTTCATTCCCACTTTGCTGTGTCCTACTTTGGGGAGACAGCTGTCACCCTGAGAATTTCCTGATCGTAAGAACTTCCATTAGCCAGGTCAGGTTGCCCTTTAGGTTGAGGACAAGGTGAGTCTATCCCCTATCCCCACAGCTTTTCCCAAATCCCTCAAGCCTCACTTTTTCTGAGCTTCACAACTTTTCATGCTGCTACAGCCGAGTTTGGCCCCTGCTGGAAAAGCAAGGACCTAATATTCAGTTCAAAGCCATCAAAAACACCTGTGTCAAGTGCCCTGCTACTTGAGATGGTAAGGGAGACAGAAGGGGAGTACGAAAGTGCAGGCTTGAAAAGAGCTTCAGTGATCCTGGAGAGTTAGGGGCTGTTGGGTCCATGGCAGGGCGCAGAAGTAAAGCTTGAGTGACAGCTGTCATTATACAGAGGCACACGAATTCGCTGCCTTAGGCCACTGCCTGGTGGGTCTGAGCAGTTTGGAGCTTTGGGCCTAGAGGCACAGATGGACTCTACCCTCACCCCGAAGGAAAACATGCTGAGGCCCACTCAGAGAGAATGAAGCAGGAAATGGACTTAGGTTTTCTCCAACGAAGAGGGGCTTCACCTCCAGGGAGATGGAGTGGGTTCTGTGGGCATGAGGCAGAGAAGAAGGCCAACAAACAATACTTGGTCTCATCTCATCATCTCGGAAAAAAACTCCAGAGATTTGATGCACGCATGCAACCTATCACAGAGAGCACCCCAAGCCAAACAGCCCATGGGAACGTGCCCCTCTGAGGCCCTCTGGGGACTGAGACACCGACTTCCACTACCTGCTATGGCCACAAGAGCTGTTTCATTGCGGGTCTCAAACTGAAGACTACACATGTCTTCCTCTCCTGGGAAGCAGCTCCTCATCTCCCCCCACCTCCCTATTTCCCCCAACATTCCCCTGGCTTTGTCAGCCTTTCCCGCTTGTCATTGCTAACAGAAGGAGGCTGAGCTATGGCATCGCCAGTGCCCAGGATGATTCTATGGCTTTGGAGCCACAGAGAGATCCCTGCCTCCAATGACACCAAAGGCAGAGACCAACAAACACAGACCAAATGTATTACCTTTGTCCCTTACTGGATAAGTTCATGATGGGATATAGAGACCCCAGGCTCTTTGGAACCTCTGTTTAGTGCTTTGTTGGGAAAATCAGAGGTGAGCCAGCTTTGGTGGCCAACACAAGCAAGGTTGAAACCTGGGTACCACCTCTTCCTGTTTGAGCCATTACAGAGAGTAGCTGGGTTCTGTGAGCATTTGACCCTTGCCCTCAGAGATCCAGACCCACTTGCCATAAGATGGGGAGTGGACTTAAAATCAATGGTGGCTAGGTCCCTTGGATGTGGCTTGCTGCACCTCCACTAGGTGTTCAGCTGGGGAGTGGGTGTCCCAGTGGTCTTGGGGTAGTGGCACACACCAGATCAGATCTGAAACCTTCGTCAAAGACATGGCATCAGGGTAAGCAGTCCAAAACTGACACTTCTGTCTTCTACTTCACCTACCCTCCAATTTTTTTTTTTTTTTTTTGAGACAGGGTCTCTTCTGTCACCCAGGCTAGAGTTCAGGGGCATAATCATAGCTCACTGTAGCCTTGAACTCCTGGCCTCAAGCAATCCTCCCACCTCAGCCTCCTAAGTAGCTGGGACTACAGGCTCGTGCTACCACACCTGGCTAATTTTTGTAATTTTTGTAAAGATAAGATTTTGCCATGTTGTGCAGGCTGGTCCTTGTCCCTTTGCTTTTTCAGACCCCACAGAGCCTTGTCCTACTTTTAAAAGTTGCAACTGGCAAAATATTTCTAGTCGGTTTGCAGAGGAGGCAAGCCAACCCCCAGATTGGCCCCGAGGGAGAAGGGGTATCACCTGTGCCTCTGCAATCCCTGGGAGGGGTCTCCTCACCTAATTCTATTTGTTCTTTCCCTCACTTCCCAGTACACCTCAACGGGCCAAAAAGTGAACATAGGATACTGTGGGTAGAAGGGAGAAAATGCATCAGGAGGAGGAACGGGGGTTGGGGGTTGAGGGGGTGGGAGAGCAGTGGAAGGTGAAGGGAGGTCAGAGCGTTAGGGAACGGCCTCATAACCGGCCGCCACCAGACTCTGCGGCTCGCCTAGGGTTGGAAGCCTTCTACCAGTGTCCATTCCAGTTCTCCTCCTTTCTCCTCCAGCAACCCTTCCCTCACCGGACCCCCGCATCCTGCATCCACCTCGGCGGGTTGGCCCTCTGCCTCTCACCCTCTCATTTTTTTTTTTTTTTTTTTGCTACTGAAGTCTGTCGTCTTCACCTGTAGAAAGGGGGATGCACAGGAGGAAGACGATAACAAGTGAGAGCACACTCCCACCACCACCCCCTCTCCCCCTTCCCGCTCGCCCCCTATCCGGCCCGCCCCTCATGGATAGTTGTTATTGATGCCGGGGGAAGCCAGTCAACCACACCCAGAGGATTTTGTTCCGCCGCAAAAGGAGCACGGTGGCGATCGGCGCAGGGTTATCTCTGTAAGGCGAGTTCCAACCAACTTAAAGCTTATTGGACGACTACAGTTGCAAGGATTTGGCTTCTTGCATTTGCTGAAAGATCAATGACCTAACCGGAGAGGCGTGCGCCCTTCGATAGCTCAGCTGGTAGAGCGGAGGACTGTAGCCTGTAGAAACATCTGTGGACATCCTTAGGTCGCTGGTTCGATTCCGGCTCGAAGGAAGTACTTTATGCTTTTGCGCACGCACGCACGCACCAAAACTACCAGGCTGCATCTCTGCCAGGTCAAAGGCTCTGCCAACCAGCATCGAACTACCAGGCTGCATCTCTGCCAGGTCAAAGGCTCTGCCAACCAGCATCGACACTCTCCCAGCTGAAACCCAGCAAGGCCTTTCCGGATCATCCAGCTTCCCACAGCCTATTTTGTGGCCTTGGGAGTCTGCTCATTTTTCCTGCAATCCAGAGACATGTACCCGTCAGCCCCATAGTGCCCGTTGCTTCTGTCTTGTGACCCAGCCAATTCTCTTAATCAGCACCCCACCGCACCTCACTCTTTCACTTTTGCTCATGGACTGCTTTAGGGTTTGAGCACTGCTCAACTAGAGTGAAAAGTCTTAGTTCACTCTAAGCTGTGATGGAAGGCAGCTTAGTAAATAGGGGAGGTTTTCTGGTAAAGCCTATGCTTATCAAAGTTGAGTCAATTGAGTTTTAGATCAGGAGTAGGAGTAGATCTGTGGTCAGAGAAGTAGGGTGGACACAGAAAAGTCTGAGCAAATAAACAGAAACCTGAAGAGTGTTGATTGTGCGTGTAACTAACTATATATAGTATCATTAGAACATACAAACAAGTCCAAGAGTATCAGGAAATGAGGATTTTAAAAGTTGTACATGGAATTTTTTTCTGTCATTACATCCCTGGAGTTTCAATTGCTACTCACTCCAGAAACAGAGAAGATTGCCCTACATCTATTTGAGTTCTCATAGACAGGGCACTGTAGCTATGAAACTTTATACATATGTATATGTATACATTTATGCACACATACGTGTGTGTATATATGTATATATACACATATGTATACATATATATGTATACATATACATATATGTGTGTGTATATGTATATATTATAATATATATATTATTCCCCAGAGCGACAAGCAGGAGAAAAAGTATATAATGTTCATGTTCTTCTGCATTCACCTCCACTCACTTCATTTCCAGTCCCATTGCCATTGCCTCTGCACATGCTTTGTGCAGCTGCCTGGCTTGGGTCAGCTGACAAATGAAGGCATGACTGATGCCAAGGGAGAAAAATCTTGTGTTGAATGTCTGCTTTTCCTGCTTTTCAGATTTGGCAGGAATGGGGAATTGGGAAATCTTCGTTCAAGATCTCTAAAAATTGTCTTCTCTCTTTTTCAAACTTTATCATATTATCTCTTTACTAATTGGGTGTCCTTTTCCAGCAATTACTACTCTTAGCTGGGGTCCTGATGCTTAGATCAATATCAGTTCCTATGTGGAACAGCCTCAGTGATAATCAAATGGTATGAACAGACTGTACATATTATTTTCTACCTTTAAATAGTGGGATTAATTAGAAACCAAGGCTTTTGTCACTCTCCCCTACCTCTCCACTCAGACTAATATCAGCAATCAAGAAGGATGTGGTCCAACACTGATAAAATGACTGTTTATATGTGAAATACATAAGCAAGAAACATAAGACCTGACCTCAAATTGCAACATATTCTGAACTATATTGGGTAAAAGGACAGTGGATAAGTGTTAGATTATTTTTCAGGTGGAAGCCAAGAGGTGTAATCCTTTCAGGTCTACCCTTTGCCTTCCGATCCCACAGTATATGCAAACTGAAATACCTCGAGACATTCTGAGGCAGTCTCCTTGTTTAAATATCAGAGTCTCCTCAAGTCAAAATTATTGGGCACTTTAAAGATAAACATTCTCTAAAAGAGGAGACAGTGGGGTCATAGAGGCTGGTAGCCAAAATAACATGTTGTCTCAGCCTCCTCAGGATCTGAAGGCACTCCTTTTTTTTTTTTTTTTAAATAAGGCAGAAGAACAGCGTCTGAGAAGCCATGCCTAGGAGAAAAGCCTTAAAAGTAAGCAGTTTCTTACTAGGCATAGCTCCTTGTTTTCTCATGTTGCAACCTCATGGTCTTTCAGATAATAAGGCATGAATTTGGTCACAAAAGAAAAGGACAAGTGAGTTCCTGCCTCTGTCTTACAGTATGACCCCATCATGGGAGGTCCACACTGTCCCAGAAGATGTATTCTTTTTACAGGCTTTCATATTTTACTGAAAATGTTGGAGAGCCAGAAATGGCACCTCTGAAGTAACCAGCTTAATGAATTTCATTTTCTCCACTCCCACCCAGACTCTTTTACTCAGCCAAAATGTACCATGTTTCCTGGGCTTACGAACGCAAGATGATAACAGGGTGCTTACTCTGTTTTGATCTCTCTGCCTCCTCTTTTGTCAATCTTCTCATTCTGTGTTACTCAAGGCAGGATCATCTTTTACCAGAACCTTTTCATAACTCCCAAGTCTTAATCTGGTTCTCTTCCTCTTTGTCTCTGATACTCCCTGATTGCTACATCTTCCCACCTATCACTCTATACTGATATTACACGTTAATATCTCTATCAGGAGTGAGCTCCTTGAAATCTGGGACAATGTCATATTCATTTTGGTATCATAAGTACCTTGCACAGTACCCTGCACAGAGTAGGCACCTGGAATATGATTATTTACTGGCCATGAGGTGTTTCAACATCAGCTCAAGAAAGATGAGAGCTCTGAATAAATAATTACATCCTGGGATTATGTGGAATCTGTAGATCAAATTGGGAAGAACTGATATCGGAACAATAGTCTTTCTATTTATGAACAAAATATCTCTTCATTTATTTATATCTTTATACTTCTTTCATCAGCATTTTATAGTTTTTCTCATATAAATCTTGTACATATTCTGTTAGAATTATACCCAAGTATTTTATTTTTTGGTGCTGATGTAAATTGCGTTATGATTTAAATTTCAAGTTCCGATTGTTCATTGCTGGTATATAGGAAAGCAGTTGACATCTGTTTATTAACCTTTTATCCTGAAACCCTGCTATAATCACTTACTAGTTACAAGAGGGGTTTTTTTGGTCAGTTCTTTCAGATTTTCTATAGACAGTCATGCCATTGGCGAACAAAGACAGTTTTATTTCTTCCTTCCCAATCAGCATGCCTTTTATTTTATTTTCTTGACTGATATATACTAATCAGGATTCCAGTAAGATGTTGAATAGAAGTGGTAAACTGGGGACATCCTTGTCTTGTGCCTATCTTAGCAGGAAAGCATCTAATTTCTCACCAATAAGTATGATGTTAGCTGAAGGGTTTTTGTAGGTGTTCTTTACCAAGTTGAGGAAATTCCTCTCTATTCTGGTTTTCTAAAAGTTTTCATTATGAATGTGTGTTAGCTTTTGTCAAGTGCTTTTTCACTATCAATTGATATGATTACATAGTTTTTCTTCTTTAGCCTGTTGAAGTGATGGATTATGTTGATTTTTGAATATTGAGCCAGACTTTCATAGCTGCAATAAATCATTCTTGGATGTAATGTGTATTTTTGTTTTATACATTGTTAAATTTGATTTGTCAATATGTTGTTGAGGATTTTTGTATCTATATTTGTGAGATTTATGGATCTGTAATTTTCTTTTCTTGTTATGTCTTCAGTTTTGATATTAGAGTAAAGCTGGCCTCATAGAGTAAGTTAGAAAGTGTTCCTCCTGCTTCTAATTTCTGTAAGAGATTGTAAAGAATTTGCCTCATTTCTTAAATGTTTGATGGAGCTTATCAGTGGACCCATATGGGTCTGTTGCTTTCTGCTTTAGAAGATTATAAATTGCTGATTCACTTTCATTCATACATACAGGCCTATTCACATGATCTATTTCTCCTTATGTGAGTTTTTGTAGTGTGTCTTTCAAGGAGGTGGCCCATTTCACCTAAGTTGTCAAATTTATGGGCATAAAATTGTTTTTAATATTTATTTATTCTTTTAAAGTCTGTAGGGCAAGTAGTGATTCCCCACTTTTATTTCTGATATTAGTAATTTGTGACTTTTCTCTCTTTTATTTTCGGTTAACCTGGCTGGAGATTTATAAATTTTATTGACCATTTCAAAGAACCATCCTTTGTTTTCATTAATTTTTTCTATTATTTTCCTGTTTTCCGTTTCATTGACTTCCTCTCTAATTTTTATTATTAGTTTTCTTCTTGTTTGAATTTAATTTTTGTTCTTCTTTCTCTAGCTTTCTTTCTTTCTTTTTTTTTTTTCCAAGACATGGTCTCACCCTGTTGCCCAGGTTGGAGTGCAGCGGTGTAATCACAGCTCATTGCAACCACAACCTCCTAGGCTCAAGTGATCTTCCTGCCTCAGTCTCCCAAGTAGGTGGGACTACAGGTGTGCACCACCATGCCTGGGTAATTTATTATTTATTTATTGTAGAGATGGGGCTCACTATGTTACCCAAGCTGGTCTCAAACTCTTGGGCTCAGGAAATCCTCCCTCCTTGACCTCCCAAAGTGCTGGGATTATATGTGTGAGCCACCATGCTTGGCCTTTTCTCTAGTTTTCTAAGGTGGAAGCTTAAATCATTAAATCATTGATTCTAGATCTTTCTTATTTCCTGATATATACACTCGGGGCTATAAATGTCTCTCTAAGCACTGCTTTTACTGCACTCCACAAATTTGATAAGTTGTATTTTTATTTATATTTAGTCCAAATATTGAGACTTCTTTTTTGACCCATGTGTTACTTAGAAGTGTGTTGTTTAATATAAGAATAGTTGGATTTTCTGTTACTGATTTCTTCTGTTATTGATTTCTAGTTTAATTTCATTGTGGTCTGAGAACACATCCTGTTATGATTTCTATTCACTTAAAGTATTTCATGTGTGTTTGATGACACAGAATGTCTATTTTGGTGAATGTCCCATGTGAGCTTGAGAGTAATGTATAGTCTGCTGTGGTTATATAAAGTTATCTATAAGTGTGCATATAAATCCAGTTGATTGATGGTGCTATTGAGTTCAAGTATGCCCTTACTAATTTTATGCCTGCTAGATTTGATAGATTTGTTAACTACTGGTAAAGGGATGCTGAAATCTCCAACTATAATGGTAGATTTGTTGATTTCTCCTAGCAGTTCTATCAATTTTTGCCTCATGTATTTTCAGGCTCTATTCAGCGTAAACACATTAAGGATTGTTATGTCTTCTTGGATAATTGACCCCATTATCATTATGTAATTTCCTCTTAATCCCGATAATTTTCTTACTCTGAAGACTTCTTTGTCTGAAATTAACATAGCTACTGTATCTTTCTTTAGATTAGTGCTAGCATGGAGTATCTTTCTGTCTTTATATTTAAAGTAGGTTTCTTGTAGATAACATATAGTCCGGTCTTCTTTTTAATCCACCCTGAAAGTCTTTGTATTGGTGTATTTTGACCATTCACAGTAAAACTAATGATTTATATAGTTGGATTAATATCTACCATATTTTGTATTTTAACTGCTTTGTATTTATTGTCCTTGTTCATTTTTTTCTGTATTCTACTATTTTTCTGCCTTTTGTGGCTTTAATTGAGCATTTAATATTATTCCATTGCAGTGTTGTGATCATAGCTCACTGCACCCTTGAATTCCTGGGCTCAAGTGATCCTCCTACCTTAGCCACCCAAGTAGCTGGGACCATAGGCACACACCACCATGTTTGATTAATTTTTTAATTTTTAGTAGAGATAGGTCTATGTTGCCCAGACTGGTTACAAATTCCTGGGCTCAAGCAATCCTCCCTCCTCGGACTCCCAAACTGGAATTACAGGCATGAGCCACCACACCTGGCCATATCTTCTTGATTAACTGATCACTTTACAATGTTGAAATGCCATTCTTTGTGTCTGGTAAAAGTATTTAGCCTGAAACTACATTCTCTAATATTAACACACAGACACACAGACACACAGACAGACACACACACACACACACACACGTGTATTAAATTAGGGTTCCCAAGAAAATGGAGAAAATGGAAAGGGGGACAAAAAACTTAAAAACTAGTTACTGAAAAATTTCAAAATATGACGAAAATTATAAACTCACAGATCCAAGTAGCTTAATGAATCTCAAGTATGTGCATACATTTCCGGGCGCGGTGGCTCACGCTTGTAATCCCAGCACTTTGGGAGGCCGAGACGGGCGGATCACGAGGTCAGGAGATCGAGACCATCCTGGTGAACACGGTGAAACCCCGTCTCTACTAAAAATACAAAAAAATTAGCCGGGCGTGGTGGCGGGTGCCTGTAGTCCCAGCTACTCAGGAGGCTGAGGCAGGAGAATGGGGTGAACGCGGGTGGCGGGGCGCCGAGACCGCCCAAAACCACCCCAACCAGGGCAACAAAGCGAACCCCCGCCTCAAAAAAAAAAAAAAAAAAAAAAAAAGTATGTGCATACGCATACACACACCCCTAGAAGAAAATTAATCAAAGGCACATCATAATCAATTTGCTTAAGACCAGTAATAAGAGAAAAATCTTACATAACAGTCAGAGGAAAAATCATGTTACGGGTAGGTACAGAGCAGCTTTTATTCCAGCACCGGTGCATTCTCACCATTTTCTTTGGTGTTTACCCAAAGTTGTGGATATTGCAAGGTCTTTATACTCTGGTTGGTGGGAGCATAAACCAGTCTTACCCCTATGTGGGATTGGGAATTGTTGAGTCTCCTGTTTTCCAGTGATTCTTTCCCTGGCCTTGGTAGTTTCCTTTCACACATAGTTCATTACTCAGTGAAAGTCTCATGTATCTCTCATCTGCAGATGTCAGAAGCTTTCTATTTGTGAAGCTCCCTTTTCTCCAGTATTCTGCTTCTTGACCTCCTCAAGCTCTAATCTTTGTCTTCTCAACTTAACAATAATGAAGTGTCTGTCTGGGCTGCCTCTATGTAGTTCAGGTTGGAAACTGCCTTTCAACTGAAAGCTGGGGAAATGCTTCATAGGATTCACTCTTATTTTTCTTCTCTTAGGGATCACAGTCCTTCACTGCCTGTTGTCTAATTTCTAGAAGTCATTGTTTCACATATTTTGTTCATGTTACAGTTAACTAGGGTTAAGATAAATCCAGTTCCTGTTACTCCATCATGGCCAAAAGTGGAATTTCTCCTTACATTTTTAACATGCATATAAAATAATAGTTTCTATCAATGGCTATGGTTAATTTAACTCAGAATAAGATGAGAAAGAATCTCAGCTTTCAAGTCATTACTTTCTTTACTATCTTCACATTTTTTTATATAATCTGAGATTTTTATCTCCAAGTCATTGATTTTTATGGCCATTAGGTGACACTATAACTGACATTCTTAGGAAACTAGATGAAATATTTGAATAAAATGTTAGAAAATTGAATTCATAGTATATTAAAACAATGTGTTAACATTTATTTACGTTTACATATAAGTTCTACTTCTTTCCTTGCTAATAACTTTTTTGCATCTCACTGTTTTATGATTTTATTTTTTTTTTATTTTCAGGAGTTCAACCTTGAGTAATTCCTTTAGAATGCATCCATGGATCTTAATGAAGATATAAGTTCTAGAACACACCCCCCCCCCCCACCAAGTGCCCTCAGTGTAGACTCTCTTTTGACTGCTATTTATGCTGAAAATAGAATTGTAGGTGTTATGGGCGGAACTGTGTCTCTACAAAATGTAATATGTTGAACCCCCTAATCCCCATACACCAGAACATGACTATAGGATAGCACCTTTAATGTGGTGATTGAGTTAGAGGCTGTTAGGGTGTGCCTGCCATAATCCAGCCTGACTAATATCCTTATAAGAAGAAAAAATCTGGACACAGACACCAGAGATGCATGCACGTGAAGGATGAACCGTGTAAGGACAGAGAGAGAAGGTAGCCATCTGCAAGCCAAAGAGAGGTCTCAAAAGAAACCAATAGCTTGATCTTGGACTTCCAACCTCTAGAATTGTGAGAAAATGAATTCCTGTTGTTAAAGCTACCCTGTCTGTGGTATTTTTTGATGGTAGCCCTAGAAAACTAATATACTAGACTCAAAATCATTTTCCCTCTTACTCCTGAAGATAACTGACATTGTTCTTGTTACATAGAGTTTTCATTGATGATGAAACTGATTTTCCTTATTTTATAGATAATTTTTTTCTTTTACATTTCAGGAAGCATTTAAGCTTTTGTCTTTATTCTTGGACTTTGGAGACATCACCAAAGTGTATATAGTTGTGGGTATTTTCATGTTCAATACTCTTCACTGCATGGTCTCCCAAATTTCAGAAGTGTCTTTTTTTAGTTCAGACAACCCTTATATTCTTTCTTTTTGGTGTGATCTTGCTCCTCACCTGTCATGAGCTGGAGACTGCAGTGGCGCTGATCTCACAGCTCACTACAAACTCCGCCCTCCCTGGAGTTTATACCATTCTCCTGCCTCAGCCACCTCCAGTAGCTGCTGTGAGGACTACATTACCATGCCAACCACCACGCCCGGCTAATTTTTGTATTTTTAGTAGAGAGGCAGGTTTCACAGTGTTAGCTTCTGGATGTCTCAATCCTTCCTGACCTACTAAAAATACAAAAATTAGCCAGGTGTGGTGGTGCATGCCTGCAATCCCAGCTACTTGGGAGACTGAGGCAGGAGAATTGCCTGAACCCAGGAGGCAGAGGTTGTGGCAAGCCAAGATCGTGCCATTGCACTCCAGCCTGCGCAGCCTGGGCAACAAGAGCAAAACTCCGTCTCAAAAAAAAAAAAAGAAAAGAAAAGGTACACCTGTCTAAGGCACTAACCGTGAATGGAGCTTTCATAACTGAAAGTTGCTCTGTGTGAGTCGTAAGAGTGACTGTGAAGGCCTAGGACATTACTCTTTACTACTGTAGGCTTTATAGAAACTGTATACTTAGGCTACTCTAAGTTTATTTAATTTTTTTCAATAATAAATTAACCTTAGTTTATTATAACTTTTTCTTTATAAACTTTTTAATTTTTTAAACTTTTTTACTCTTTTGTAATAGCACTTAGCTTAAAACACACACTGTGTATTTGTACAAGAATATTTTCTTTATGTCCTTATTCTGTAAGCTTTTTTATTTAAAAAATTTTTATTTTATTTTACTTTTTAAGCTTTTTTGTTAAAAAACTAAGGCACACACATTAACCTAGACCCTCACAGGGTCAAGATTGTCAATATCACTATATCACTGTCATTTGCCTCCACATCTTGTCCCACTGGTAGGTTGCTTTTCTTTCTTTCTTTTTTTTTTTTTTTTTTTTGTTTTTTGAGACCGAATTTCACTCTTGTTGCCTAGGCTGGAGGGCAATGGCATGATCTCAGCTCACTGCAGCCTCAGCCTCCCAAGTTCAAGCGATTCTCCTGCCTCAGTCTCCCGAGTAGCTGGGATTACAGGCATGCGCCATCACACCAGGCTAATTTTGTATTTTTAATAGAGACGGGGTTTCTGCATTTTGGTCAGGCTGGTCTCGAATTCCTGACCTCAGGTGATCTGCCCACCTTGGCCATCCAAAGTTCTTGCATTACAGGCATGAGCGACTACGCCTGGCCACCACTCGTAGGTCCTTGGGGGCGATAACATGCATGGAAATGTTATCTCCTATGAGAACAATGCTTTCTGAAATACCTCCTGAAGGACCTGCCTGAGACTATTTTACAGTTAACATTTTAAAAATATATAAGTAGAAAAAGTACACTCTAAAATAAACAAAAAATATAGTATAGTAAATACTAGACAATAGGAATTTTTCAACTCCATTACAATCTTATGGGACCACTGTTGTATATGCAGTCTGTCATTGATGGAAACATTGCTATGCAGGGCATGACTATAATTGATATGTGTGTACATATTATGTTAATTTTGATGATATCATCATTAATTTAAAGAACTCTTTGGTTCTTAGAAGTTCCTTTCTCATAACATCTATTCCTGGTTTGTTAATATTTACATTATTTTATTAATATAAATTTGGAAATGTAAAGATTGTTTCCATCATTTAAATATCTGTTTCCTCTAAGGTCACTCATTCTATTTGTTCATTTTTATCCTTCTCATTAACACTATGGTTATACTCAAGACCTGGTAATATTTGCATGTCAATTCAAATGGATAAATTAAGGACTATGGAGCAGATTTCTCCTGTTTGTATTTTAGACTTGTGTTTGTTTCTCTCTTTTTAAAAACTCGATTCCCTCTGCTATTTTTTCCTCCTAATAGTTCCTTTGCAATAGACTGAATGGCCATGTCCTCTTAAATTCATATAATGAAGCCCTAACCCCAGTGTGATGGTATTTGGAAATGGGACCTTTGGAAAATCATTAGCATGTAAGACTGGAGCCCTCATGAACGAAATAAGTCTCCTTATAAGAAGAGGCCACAGAGCTAGCTAGCTCTTTTTCCTCCATGTGAGGGCACAGCAAGAAGACTGCCCTCTGTAAACCAGAAAGAGAGCCCCACCAAGAACCCCACCATGTTGGCTCTGGGATATCAGGTTTCCAGCCTCTAGAATGGTGAGAAATAAATGTTTGTTGTTTACCTGTTTATGGTAATTTGTTATAGCAGCCTGAACGAAGACATCCTCTTACTACGAGACTTGGTAATAGCACTCTGTCTTGTTTTGCTATGTGTTAAAGAATAAAAAGAAAAAGGAAGAAAAGGAAAAAAGTTTAAGTTTTATATTAAAGAATTTGTCATAATGAAACAGATAGGTTCTGAAATCTGTTAACTCAATCAAATCTCCATAGGCCGGGCGGGCGCAGTGGCTCATGTCTGTAGTTTCAGCATTTTGGGAGGCTGAGGCGGTGGATCACTCGAGGTCAGGAGATTGAGACCAGCCTGGCCAACATGGTGAAACCCCCTCTCTACTAAAAATACAAAAATTAGCCGGTTGTGGTGGCGCATGCCTGTAATGCCAGCTACTCCGGAGGCTGAGGAAGGAGAATCACTTGAACCTGGGAGGCGGAGGTTGCAGTGAGCCGAAATAGCGCCACTGCACTCCAGCCTGGGTGACAGAGTGAGACTCAACCTCAAAAAAAAAAAAAAAAAAAAAAAACCTCATTCTAGACTGTGATTCTGTGTGTATGTGTGTGTTTCTATATTGCCTCCACTCTTTTTGAACCAGAAGGCAGGTTGTTGCTGAGAAAGTTAAGTTCCTCCTGGAGTTGGTAGTTCATTATAGTTCTGGCTCTGAGTAACCCACATGGTGTTTGACATTCTCCAGTGGCTGGCTGGTTAGTTTTGTGGAACTAGAGTTTCCATATTCAGGGAAGTATTTCACACCTTTATTAATTTTTAACTGGGAAAATCGTATTCTAAAAATTTAGAGTTTTCTTGAAATAGATACTTGATTTTCACTATATATTTGTGAGGCTTTTGATTATGAAAAATTTAAAACATATTAAAAATAGAGAGAATAGTATGATGAATCACAGTTACAGCTGACATATAGCTCCATGAATTACCAGTTCATGGCCAAGAAAGTTTTATCTATAGCCCTCACTTTATTTTGAAGAAAATTCCAGATATATCATTTCGCTTTAACTCATTTTTATTTACGGAGTGTCAATTAGATTTTTTGATACAATTCCCATTACCATAGGATTTTTACTAGCAAGGAAAATTGAAGCAAAAGAGATATCAAACAATGATTAAAGCAGACATGTAATTCAAGAATGTTGCAACTCATTCATTCAACAGATGTGTCATTCTAGTAGTCTTCTTGGTTTATACAGTTTTCTTTTGTTCTCTATGTTCTGACAGGGAAAGTTTTCCAGGGAAAAACAAGAAACAAGGTGCAGAACTGTGTAAGAAAGTCTCAAGTAAATAAATATTTTGTTATTTCCTTGTTTATACACAAAAAACACTGGAAGGAGGCCAATGAACTAATGAAAACGGTTAATTGGGGAGGGGGAGGGGGTGAATAGGAATGTGGGGGACTAGAACTTTTAAATTTATACATTGTGGGGAAAAGAAAGAGAGATCAGACTGTTACTCTGTCTATACAGAAAGAAGTAGACATAAGAGACTCCATTTTGTTCTGTATTTGAGATGCTGTTAATCTGTAACCCTACCCCCGACCCTGTCCTTGCAAGAGATATGTGCTGTGGTGACTGGGCTGTGCAAGATGTGCTTTGTTAAACAAGTACCTGAAGGCAGAGTGCTTGTTAAGAGTCATCACCATTCCTTAATCTCGAGTACCCAGGGACACATACACTGCGGAAGATCGCAGGGCCCTCTGCCTAGGAAAGCTAGGTATTGTCCAAGGTTTCTCCCCATGTGATAGTCTGAAATATGGCCTCCTGGGAAGAGAAAGACCTGATCATCCCCCAGCTTGACACCCGTGAAGGGTCTGTGCTGAGGAGGATTAGTATAAGAGGAAAGAAGGCCTCTGGGCAGTTGAGATAGAGAAAGGCATCTGTCTCCTGCCCGTCCCTGGGCAATGGAACATCTGGGTGTAAAACCCGATTGTATGTTCTATTTACTGAGATAGGAGAAAACCGCCTTAGGGCTGAAGGTGGGACTTGCTAGCGGCAATGCTGTTCTTTATGCACGAAAAATGTTTATGGAAATATTTGCATATGCATATCAAGGCACAGCACTTTTCCTTAAACTTATTCATGTCACAGAGATCTTTATTCATATGTCTTTCTGCTGACCTTCTCCCTACTATGAGCCTATTGTCCTGCCATCCCCTTTTCCAAGATGGTAAAGATAATGATCAATAAATACTGAGGGAACTCAGAGACGGTGCCGGAGCGGGTCCTCTGTATGCTGAGCGCCGGTCCCCTGGGCCCACTTTTTCTTTCTCTGTACTTTGTCTCTGTGTCTCATTTCTTTTCTCAAGTCCCTCATTCCACCTAACGAGAAACACGCACAGGTGTGGAGGGGCAGGCCACCCATTCAATACATTTTTATTTTTGAACCATGTGAGTATGCTTTAAAAATAAATACAATTTTTCTTCTAACATGGTTTACTTTTATTTAAAAACAAAACTGGGACATTCCTATGATCAAGTTAGTTTGAAAGTGTTATAAGTGGCCAGTGGTGATGCTTGTAATCCCAGCACTTTGGGATGCCAAGGCGGGCGGATCACTTGAGGCCAGGAGTTGAGACCAGTCTGGTCAACACGGTGAAACCCCATTTCTACTAAAACTACAAAAATTAGCTGGCGTGGTGGCAGACACCTATAATCCCAGCAACTCTGGAGGTTGAGGCAGAATCACTTGAACCCGGAAGGCAGAGGTAGCAGTGAGCCGAAATCGTTCCACTGCACTCTAGCCTGGGCGACAACAGAGCAAAAACGCTGCATCAAAAAAAAAAAAAAGAAAAAAAAGAAAAGAAAAGAATAAGAAAGTATTATAAGCTAAATACCAAAGCCGATGTCAAATGGGCAAATAGCGTTTTTTGTTTTGTTTTGTTTTTGATATGGAGTCTTGCTCTGGAGTGTAGTGGCGCTATCTTGGCTCACTGCAACCTCCACCTTCCAGGCTCAAGCCATCCTCCCACCTGAGTCTCCCTAGTACTTGGGAATACAGGTGGGCACCACCAGGCCCAGATAATTTTTGTATTTTTAGTAGAGATGAGGTTTCGCCATGTTGGCCAGGCTGGTCTCGAACTCCTGGCCTCTGGTGATCCACCTGCCTTGGCCTCCCAAAGTGCTGAGATTACAGGCCCGAGCCACTGCACCCAGCCTGTGTGTTTGTTTGTTTTAAAGAAATTACCTACCTTTGATCACATCTATTTCTGCAGTTTCCTTAGTCCTTAAGATTTGATTAAGGTTTAAAAACATGTGTGGCTTGGCCGGGAGTGGTGGCTTATGCCTGTAATCCCAGAGCTTTGGGAGGCTGAGGCGGGTGGATCACCTGAGGTCAGGAGTTCAAGACCAGCCTGGCCAACATGGTGAAATCCCGAAACCCCGTCTCTACTAAAAATACAAAAATTAGCTGGGTGTGGTGGCGTGCCTGTAAACTCCACTACTTGGGAAGCTGAGGCAGGAGAATTGCTTGAACCCGGGAGGTGGAGGTTGCAGTGAACCAAGAGCATACCACTGCACTTCAGCCTGGAGGACAGAGCAAGACTCTGTCTCGAAAAAAAAGTATGGCTTAAATGTGCTTTATTAGTTTTTAGACGTCATGGGTCTCTTTTTCAGACCCCTCCATCCCTCAGCTTAACAAACAGGAGTTGCAGTTTCTAGCTTAGATTTTTGTTGTTGTTTGGCTTAGCTCAGCCAGTTTCCCCCAGTCTTTGCTCTCACTCCTTTTGAATCTAGTGATAAACACTTCTCATGCTTCATTCCCTTTAGATATTTTCTTTTTTCTAGAAAGGAGTATGTCTAGAAAGGATGTAATTCAGCTAAACTAGTTCCCAGGAGCCCTGTGCACTCCTCCTCTCAGTTCAAAACTTAATTGGTGCCCATCTGACAAGGGTGGTTGCTCCTCAAGTCTGGGGTTCAGAGTAGTCTAGCTCACATGCCATTTGCCAAGCACCTAGTATGTGCCAGGAACTGTGATTGGTGCTAGAAATACAGAGATGAAAGTATTCCTGCCGTAGGAATTTGGGGTCTAGCAGAGGATACAGACAGAAAAGCAATGTTATAATACAATGGATTAAATATTAAGATTGTCATACCTCAGGTGGGAGAGTGGGTAAGGTGGTAGGACTGAGGATGGAGGGTAGGGGAAGCTGTCTCAGAAGACCGGATAGGCACTAGACTCAACTGAGTCTTAGGACAAGAGTAGGAAGAGTCAAGATTTTAGTCATGGCCATAGAATGGACACCAATGAAAAAGATGTGAACAATGGCCCAGAATTCTGAATAATGCTTTGGGTATGTGGAACATATATGTTTGGGTGAAGGAAAAGGGACAAGATGGAGGAAGGTGAACAAGATGGAGCAGTCCCTGTTGTTTCTGGGTTCTTCTTCACAGATTTTTGCGTGCCCGGGGAAAGAACCAAATCAACTGAGCATGCGCAGAATGACGTCAAGCCGAGGACACCGAAATTCAAGAAGCCACTCCTACACACACGCCCCAAACTCCTCCCCTTCCAGCTCCCAGGCATAAAAGTCCGCCGCCGGCAGGAGCCGGGGTGACTTCTTCGGCCCCCGCATTTGTGGACCGGAGAACATCACCCGAGAGCGCCGGGGCCACTTCCCTGGCCCCCCACACCTGAGGACCAGAGAACCTCCTCCGAGAGTGTATGCATATTTGCAATAAAAGACTGCCACTTTCTTATGTACTTTGGCCTCATGTTTAATTACTTAGCTCTCCTAAATTAAGTTAGATTAAATTAAATTAAAACAATATACATTACCACTAGGAAATAAGGTGCAAGGCTGGGAGAAGCAGTAGAATTAGCTAGAGATGAAACTGGGAAATTTCCCTTATCAAGCCCATGGGGCTCCTATCATTTCCTAACCCCAAAGCCAGGGGAGGGATTCCCAATATCGTTTTAAGTCATCAGGGAGAAAACACAATGTCTGTGTTACTTGGGATATAAACATCTCCCCTGGGTGTCATGCAAGAGAAAGGTGGATGATGGTCATAGCCTTCCATGATTGAACAAGCTCCATCCTCTTCTTCATTCTGATCGTTAATGGTTCCTAAAGTTTTGCAGTGACCTGGTTTGATGTAGTTGATAGACAAATGCAGAAATATTCCCCATCACCCATTCTTGAACAAAGGGTCAGGTTTTTTTTTTTTTTTTTAACAGAGTCTAGGAAATTTCCATTGAACGGCATATCTCCCCTGGGTCATTTAGGAATTTTTTTTTTTTCTTTCTCTGTGGTCTTACTTTCTCACTGCCTGATTAACCTCTCTCCAAAAAGCACTGCTGCTGGCTGGGCTCCTGATGTTCAGATTAATTCTGATGCCTAGATTAGTTCTCATCTGAAGATATCTCCATTGGAAACTAAAGTTATGCACGAAGGATCCCACCCTTCAGCAGAGAGATTAGTTAGAAACCAGTGACTTCAGCCTTTTCCCTTCCTGCCCTCAGGCTAATACCAGGAGTCAGAGAAGGTAAGGATCTGAAAGAAGAAAACTGATACTTTGTACAAAAGTTCCATTAGCAAAAAAAGTGAAGAGGCCACTTTAAGTGGAACATTTTTCCACAACTAGAGATGAAACAAATTAGGTAAGTGTGCTAAGTCTTTTCAAAGATAGGAGGTAAATGGTGTAACCCCTCCATATGTACCCCTTGCCTTCTAGCCCCATGTTGTTTTTGTAATAACATTTCTTGTGAGATAATTGTCTTTCACTTGTGAGATAATTGAGATAATTGTCTTTCACTTGAATTATGCCTGTGGAAATCTAAGACAGGGGTCACATTGCGGAAGGCATTGTTTCTACGTGGAGGGAAGGGTGGGGCTGTTGGCTGACTTACTCATGGACATAAGAAAGGCAGCATGACACAACCTCCCTAAGAGAAGAAAGCTCGTTTGTTCAAAAGGCAGAACGACAACCTGTGAGGAAATATACCAGAGAGGAAAGCTCAGGAGAA
Source organism: Papio anubis (assembly GCF_008728515.1). Taxonomy (NCBI): domain Eukaryota; kingdom Metazoa; phylum Chordata; class Mammalia; order Primates; family Cercopithecidae; genus Papio; species Papio anubis. Next base: position 85,674,959 of record NC_044982.1, read on the forward strand.
GAAGGAGATTATCCAATTTCTCCTTGTTTTCTCAAGTGCTTTGCCCATCCTCCCCTACTCCAAGGATGCGAACCTATTGTCAGCCTTAAGGTTCACCGTGTGGGAAGGACTCCCACACGGAACAGGACTCCCAGATGGAACTTGAATCATAAAAAGGAGAAAAAAAAATTTTCAGGGTGACCTCCACCCTCATGGAGACAACAAGGACATTCAGGAGGAGGTAGGAGGAATCCCTTCCATGTTCAGAGTTGAGAACTCATCTCCCTGTCACTTAAGATATAGTTTAGGTTCAGCTCAATGGTGGATTTTCACAGGGAGCAACAGAGTGCCAGACGGAGTCCCCTTTGGGGTGACCAGTCTCATCTGTTTATATTCCACCCCTTATGTTCTGTGCTGTAGCCCAAAGGTACTATGTTTACACACTGCTCTTTTCCATTGAAGACACTTCCTTCTCTCTATCAAATGCATACTCATTTTCTAGTACTTATTTCAGGCTTTTCCTTTCTCCAGAATACTGCCTGTCTCTCTGAGTTTCAGTTTGGTTCCTTTTCTGTTTCCCTGTGGTACCCTATACTTCCCTGCAACATTCCACCTGTCACACATCTTGATTTTTCTGTCATTCTTAGCGGGCAGTGAGCTACATGAGAGTAATGGCAATGTCTTCTATCTCTGAATCTCCAATTACAGCAGCATCTGGTACATAATAAATATGAAGCAAAAGTTGAATGACTTTACAGACAATAGGCAATTTCTATAGAAGCTGGAGGGAGCGGAGACTCTGAATGAATCCTCGGGGAGAAAGACCACAGAACTCTTTTATCCTAGAAAAAAGCTCCAGACATTTTCCTGTCTGGACCTGCGGGACCCACAGGAGAGAAATTGTAAGTAAAGAATCTAATGCTTGCTGAGAACAAAGACTGTTGGGGTGTGCTAGAGAACAATAGGGTTGGCCGGGGATGGTGGCTCACACCTGTAATCCTAGCACTTTGGGAGGCCGAGGAGGGGCAGATCACTTGAGGCCAGGAGTTCAAGACCAACCTGGCCATGATGGCAAAACCCTGTCTCTACTAAAAATACAAAAATTATCCAGGTGTGGTGACACGTGCCTGCAGTCCCAACTGCTCAGGAGGCTGAGGTAGGAAAATCACTTGAACTCAGGAAGTGGGGGTTGCAGTGAGCCAAGATCATGCCACTGCATTCCAGCCTGGGCAACAGAGTGAGGCTCCATCTCAACAACAACAACAACAAAAGATAACAATAGAGCTGACAGAGAACCAATGGTTTTAAGATCAGTTCTTATGTTTTGCATGGCTAAAGGTGTAAGAATTAAAGAAAGAAGAAAGAAACATGAAAGGTGGCTTGCCAGTCAAGACAGGTTTATTTTACAGAAAACAAACCTGAGAGGAGCTTCTGGTCAAGTTAGGTCAGAGGCACACTCTCTTACAGACTAAGAGTTTTTAAGAATTCGGGGTGGGAGAGTTTATCAGAGGATTGGACTGCTTCTGTGTCTCTGTTGTGCTTATCTGGGAGGGATAGTTTTGTGTCTGTTCCCATACATCTTTCTGTAGCTGCACGCATACTCCCAAGTGTGCTTTTAGCTTCCCTATCTTAGTGCACCTGAAGGGAAAGAAAGGTGCTTATTAAGGCCCACCGTTTTACTGGGGCCCATTATATGAGGGTGAAGTTTGGCAGTTACCCAAAAGAATTTCCCTTCACCTCCCTCTGTTCCCAAACCGTCTTATCTGTGTTTTACTGTCTGCTCTCCCTGGCTGCTTGTAGTTAGAAGAGAAATGATTTCTTTGAAATGCATGAGGCTAGAAAGGGAGCTGGAACTTAAAGTGGCAGTGTTTGTCCAAGATGATGGTGCTCCTGCTCTGTCAAAAGGGAACAAGGATTCTCCTGATACCTGAGGCATTTTTAAACAAGCCTATAATTGACTTGATTTTTCTAACTGGTGGCGGTCCTCAGAACTGCAAGGACTTGAATTGAAGAATAAGAATCAAAGCATAAGAACATAATTTGTTATTTTATTAACAGTTACAGTCAGAAATTCATAATTTAGCTCTGACAAATGTCTGACGGGGTTTCACCATGTTGGCCAGGCTGGTCTGGAACTCCTGGCCTCAAGTGATCCACCCGCCTCGGTCTCCCAAAGAGCTGGGATTACGGGTGTGAGCCACTGCATCCTGCCAAAAAGGGTAATTTTATATAATTTCATTAGGTATACTGATAGTCTAGATTCCTGTGATTCATTGCATAGTTGGACAGTTAAAGCACAAAGTGATAATCTTCCAAGGGTAATGGCAAGCCAAGCCTAGATTCTGGTGTCCTAACTTATAGCCAGGGGCTTTCTCTGCCACATAATTTTTAAGTTAAGTGCTAGAAACTCTTAAATTCTTTGCACTATTATATCATTTGCTCCTTACTGTATTTCACAACTGAGGAGCACCGAGAGGGTAAGTAACCTTGCCAAGGTTACTCAGCCAGTAAGTGGAGATGCAGGAATTTAAAACTACGTAGTCTGACTCCAGTTCTGATCCCGGTTGAATGGTGATCGTAGTCTTCACAAAATCGTTTTTCAGATATTTTGTCCAATTCAGATGCTCAGTGATATTGTTATTACAATAATGAGGTGTCTTATTTAAGATCTGAGAACAGGAGATGTGAAGATTGAGGAGATGGAGGCCCCTGGCATTTTCATACCTAAGTTTTGTTACCCTTTAGAGAAAATCTTCTCCAGTGCTAAAATCAATCAGATGATGACCTGAAGTGCTTCAGATCTTAACAGGACCTGCAATTGGAAAAACTGGGGATATGTGTCCCACACCATGATAAAGTAAATTTCAGGATTGTAAGCAGAGGACCTGTTCTTACCAGGACCATGTTTTTGTTGTTGCACAGGTGGAAAAGATAATGACTCCTGATGGGAACCAGAGTAGTGATGCAACAGAGTTCGTCCTGGCAGGGTTCCCACATCTCAACAACGCAAAAGTGGAATTATTTTCTGTCTTCCTTCTTGTCTATCTCCTGATTCTGACAGGCAATGTGTTGATTGTGGGGGTGGTAAGGGCTGATACTCGGCTACAGACCCCCATGTACTTCTTTCTGGGTAACCTGTCCTGCCTAGAGATTCTGCTCACTTCCGTCATCATTCCAAAGATGCTGAGCGATTTCCTCTCAAGGCAACACACTATTTCCTTTGCTGCGTGTATCACCCAATTCTATTTCTACTTCTTTCTCGGGGCCTCTGAGTTCTTACTGTTGGCTGTCATGTCTGTGGATCGCTACCTAGCCATCTGTCATCCTCTGCGCTACCCCTTGCTCATGAGTGGGGCTGTGTGCATTCGTGTGGCCTTGGCCTGCTGGGTGGGGGGACTCGTCCCTGTGCTTGGCCCCACAGTGGCTGTGGCCTTGCTTCCTTTCTGTAAGCAGGGTGCTGTGGTGCAGCACTTCTTCTGTGACAGTGGCCCACTGTTACGCCTGGCATGCACCAACACCAAGAAGCTGGAGGAGACTGACTTTGTCCTGGCCTCCCTTGTCATTGTATCTTCCTTGCTGATTACTGCTGTGTCCTACGGCCTCATTGTCCTGGCTGTCCTGAGTATCCCCTCTGCTTCAGGCCGTCAGAAGGCCTTCTCTACCTGTACCTCCCACTTGATAGTGGTGACCCTCTTCTACGGAAGTGCCATTTTTCTCTATGTGAGGCCATCGCAGAGTGGTTCGGTGGACACTAACTGGGCAGTGACAGTAATAACGACATTTGTGACACCACTGCTGAATCCATTCATCTATGCCTTACGTAATGAGCAAGTCAAGGAATCTTTGAAGGACATGTTTAGGAAGGTAGTGGCAGACTTTTTAATGAATCTTTTACTTGATAACTGTCTCAATGAGAAAGCAGTAAGGTGAGAGTGAAGAGACTGGTAACTAGTCTTTTTTTTTTTTTTTTTAGAGAGAGAAAGTCTCACTCTGTCGCCCAGACTGGAGTGCAGTGGCACGATCTTGGCTCACTGCAACCTCCACCTCCTGGGTTCAAGCAATTCTCCTGCCTCAGCCTCCTGAGTAGCTGGGATTACGGGTGCCCACCACCACACCTCGCTAATTTTTGTATTTTTAGTAGAGACAGAGTTTCGCTCGATGGCCAGGCTAGTCTGAAACTCCTGGCCTCAAGTGATCCACCCACCTCAGCCTCCCAAAGTGCTGGGATTACAGGTGTGAGCCACCATGCCTGGTCTTGTTGGCATTTTTAAAAATCATATTTTGAAATCCAGACATTCTCATTATCATGCTCCTTTCCATCATCATTATGGACATCACCAAAAGACTGAATTCTGGAACTACTAATGAATTCCCAGGTCATCAATTCACACTTCTCTTTCAGGCAAAATTTCTTGATCCTAGATCATACCTAATAATAATAATGCTTGTTATTATTATTATTATTATTGATATATCATGATCAATATCATCAACACTTCCTAAGACCTTCCAACCTGTGAGTCTTAACCTAAGAGTCCATGATCATGTAGGGAATCTAAGGATGGGTTTCAGAAAATGTATATGCCTGATAGGTATCTAAATTTTATGTGCTTGAATATATATGCATTTGTCTGAGAAGAGGAATCATAGCTTTAATTCAACATTTAAATCCATGTGTGCACTCTCTTCAAAAGCTAGAAACTGATTGAGAGTCTAAGTAGAGCCTTCCAACTGTTTATGCAAATCAAGAATTTTAAGAAAAACTTCCTTACAGATATAAAATGAAGTAAAAATAGATTATCTGTATATTTTTGTGTATACTTTTTAGAAAAATTTACATTTACTACTAGAGGAAACAGAGGTGAAGCAAATTTAATAAAGGGACTTAATTACTTCTCTGTGGTAATTCCAGGTGCCTTTGGAAAAGCAGATCAATGAGGGGTTTCTTGACTATAGCATTTACTGTATTCTTCTGGTGTGCACTTTATTACAGTGATAAAGACATCTCCACTCGTTTTCTCATTGGATTATGTTTCATTCATTTGTTCATCTTTTTACATTCTTGTATCTGTTGTGTTAAATCTTCTTTTGTTTTTAGTAAAATCAAGATTAGAAAAAGGAGCTTTCATATTAAAGAGTTAAGAATGCCACATAGGCTGGACGCGGTGGCTCACGCCTGTAATCCTAGCACTTTGGAAGGCCAAGACGGGTGGATCATCTGAGATCAGGAGTTCGTAGACCAGTCTGGCCAACATGGCGAAACCCTGCCTCTACAAAAATGCAAAAATTAGCTGGACGTGGTAGCGGGCACCTGTAATCGCAGCTACCGAAAAGGGCAATTTTATATAATCTTATTATATAAGGAGGGAGGAGAATCACTGAACCCAGGGGACGGAGGTTGCAGTGAGCCAAGGTCGTGCCACATCACTGCAGCCTGGGCGAAAGAGCAAAACTCCATCTAAAAAAAAAAAAAAAAGAAGAAGAATACCAAATATTATTGTATCTACCAAGAACTAAACTTTGTAGTAAATTTTATCTGCTTTATTGGACATTTGAAAAGGGAATGGGGATTCCTATTCATGGTGCCTTTGGAAATCTTAGAAACAAATATTTATTTATTCATTTCTTCATTCAGCAAAGGTCTGTGAAGAATCTTTGTTGAACACTGTGATATACGAATATATGCTAAGATGAACAAGAATAATTTGTAACCTCAAGCAGTCTGAGGGGAGAACTAAGGGACAGATAACAATTTAAGGAATGTGGATGATAAGGAGGTTTACAAAAGCTGCAAAACTGGCAAACTGAGTATTAGCATCAAAAGAGTTAGCCACAAGTGTCAGTGGGCATAGAAAATAGAAATGTTTTTATCTGGTTCTATTCGTAACGCATGCAAACACAGTAGATAATTTTATTCCAAAATATTTCTGAGTATTAAAGAAATGGAAAGAATGATTGATTCAGAGGGTGAAAATAACTCTTCTGGAGTGATCTAGAAGCGTTGCCCAGAGAGGAGATGAAACAGTGCCTTAAAAATTACCTAGTTTCATGAAACGTAAAAATCTGAAGTCCATTCCAGCCACTGGGCAAGGAAAGGAATTCATGTAACAATTTATAGCATTTCTTGAAGTAATTGCCCCATATTACGGCAATAAAGCATGTTAAACCATCCATTTTCAACATGTGTTTCATTGTGAAAAATAACTTTGGGCTCAATTTAATTCAATAAAATTTGTTAAATACTGTGTTCTAGGAAGTAAGTTGGTATGTTAGAGGTACAAATATTGGCCTCTGCCATCAAGGAATGCATAGACTTTTGGGGTAGACATAATACATGTGAAAATATAAATATATAATTTTTTTTCTGTTTTTGAGACGGAGTCTTGCTCTTTTGCCCAGGCTGGAAACCAATGGCATGATCTCAGCTCACTTCAACCTCTGCCTCTGGGATTCAAGTGACTCTCCTGCCTCAGCCTCCTGAGTAGCTGGGATTACAGGCACCCCCTACCAAGCCCGGGTAATTTTTGTATTTTTTAGTAGAAATGGGGTTTCCCCATGTTGGTCAGGCTGGTCTCGAACTCCTGACCTCAGGTGATCCACCCGCCTCGGCCTCTCAAAGTGCTGGGATTACAGGCATGAGCCACCGCCTGTGGCTCATAAATACATAAATATATGCATACACACGCATCTATCTGTCTGTCAATCAATCAATCGATCTATCCATCTACACATATGGGACTGTGGGCTAAAATGTAAAATATAGTAAGACTTCTTTTTTCTTTCTTTCTTTTTGTTTTTTTGAGACAGAGCTTTGCTCTTTGCTCTTGTCACCCAGGCTGGCGTGCAATGGCGCGATCTTGGCTCACTGCAACCTCCGCTTCCTGAGTTCAAGCGATTCTCCGGCCTCAGCCTCCGGAGTATCTGGGATTACAGGCGCCCACCACCATGCCCAGCTAATTTTTGTACTTTTAGTAGAGGCAGGGTTTCACCATGTTGGCCGGACTGGTCTCGAATTCCTGACTTCAGGTGATCGGCCCGCCTCGATCTCCCAAAGTGCTAGGATTACAGGAGGGAAACACTGCGCCCGGGGCCAAGACCATTTAAAATTTAAAAGTGACTCTAAGAAGATGTAATTATACTAACAAGGCATAAGATAATTGAACATGATTATGAAGAGAAATATCACAATAAAAACTATACCAGGAAGCAAAATTTTAAAAAGTATGAATACTTTGTAGTGTATCTGAGAAAGTAAATTTGGATCCATTTTTGAGAAGATAAATGTGACTATAAATTTATATAATGAACTAATTATTATACTGTGGACATAGGGGAAAAAGATTACTAAAAAAGTAAATGTTAGCCGGTGACGGTGGCTCACACCTGTAATCTCAGCACTTTGGGAGGCCAAGGCAGGCAGATCACAAGGTCAGGAGTTTGAGACCAGCCTGGCCAACATAGTGAAACCCCGTCTCTACTAAAAATAAAAATATTAGCTGGGCATGATGGTGAGTGCCTGTAGTCCCAGCTACCTGGGAGGCTGAGGCAGGACAGTCTCTTGAACTCAGGAGGCAGAGGTTGTGGTAAGCTGAGATTCCTCCACTGTACTCCAACCTGGGCAACAGACCCAGACTCTGTCTCAAAACAAACAAACAAACAAACAAAAATACAAAAATTAGCTGGGCATGGTGGTGCGTGCCTGTAGTCCCAGCTACTCAGGAGGCTGATACAGGAGAATCGCTTGAACCTGGGAGGCTGAGGTTACAGCGAGCCAAGATTGTGCCACTGCACTCAAGTTGAGCAACAGAGCAAGACTCCGTCTCAAAAAAAAAAGTGTTTTACTTTGCCAAGATTAAGATGGATCTGGCGAAATGAGCCCTTCTCCTGATATAAAAAATGTATTGGTTTAATAGTACATTGACTAATCAGATTGGTAATCACAGGGTTTCTCGAATTTCTTTCTTTTTTTTTTTTTTCAGAGATGGAGTTTCCCTCTTGTTGCCCAGGCTGGAGGGCAATGGCATGATCTCAGCTCATCGCAACCTCCACCTCCTGGGTTCAAGCGATTCTCCTGCCTCAACCTCCCGAGTAGCTGGGATTACAGGCATGTGCCACCACACCCGGCTAATTTTGTATTTTTAGCAGAGTCGGCGGGGGGGTTCTCCATGTTGGTCAGGCTAGTCTTGAACTCCCGGCCTCAGGTGATCCGCTTGCCTCACCCTCCCACAGTGCTGGGATTACAAGCGTGAGCCACCGCACCCGGCTTCAATTTTCTATAAAAGTACCATGACAAGCGCCTTTATTCAAACTATTATATGAAATAAATTTGCCTGAAATTTGGTATGATGGTATGTGTGGATTGAGTGCGCATGTGAGTGTGTGCTTGCATATAACAGTGATACAAACTTGTGTGTCCATTAAAGTTTGTGATTAAATAAAAGAATAAATAAAAATCTGTTTATTGATGTTTTTTTCTAAGCTTTCCTTTCTAAGATCTTACCTTCATTGACATGAAATTTGTATTTTGTTTTTAAATATACAGTTAAGACAGAACATACTTAGTTTAGAAGAAGTAGAAAATGCTTCTGTTTGCATTATTTCACATATAAAACTCTTAATAAGGCCAGGTGCAGTGGCTCATGCCCACAATCCCAGCACGTTGGGAAGCCAACAAGGGGGATTGCTTGAGCCTGGGAGTTCCAGGCTGCAGTGAGCCATGATCGCATTACTGTACTCCAGTCTGGGCTACAGGGTGAGACCTTGTCTCAAAAATTAAATATATAAATAAAACTCTTAATGACATCATCGATTATGACAATGATGCTTAACTCAGCAAGCTTATTTTACTCTTTATACTTAGCAGAGTTTGGCACGACTGATCTTGTCCTCTTGCTTGAAATAGTGTGTTCTATTTATTAGAACACACTGTTTTTGTTATTTATTTATTTTATTTCAATTGTTTTAGGGGAACAGGTGGTTTTTGGTTATGTGAAGTTCTTTAGTGGTGATTTCTGAGATTTTGGTGCACCCATCACCCGAGCAGTGTATACTGTAGGCAATATGGATTATTATTATTATTATTTTTTTTTTTTATTGAGATGGAGTCTCACTCTGTCACTCAGGCTACAGTGCAGTGGCCGGATCTCAGCTCACTGCAAGTTCCACCTCCCGGGTTCACGCCATTCTCTTGCCTCAGCCTCCCAGGCAGCTGGGACTACAGGCGCCCACCACCTCGCCCGCCTAGTTTTTTGCATTTTTTAGTAGGGAGGAGGTTTCACCGTGTTAGCCAGGATGGTCTGGATCTCCTGACCTTGTGATCCACCCGTCTTGGCCTCCCAAAGTGCTGGGATTACAGGCTTGAGCCACTGCGCCCGGCCGTAGTTGGTTTTTTTCTGGGTTCTCTATTCTGTTACATTGGTCTACATGTTTTGTTTTGTTTTACCAGTACTACGCTGTTTTGGTAACTATAGCCTTGCAGTATAGTTTGAAGACAGGTAATGTGATGCCTCCAGATTTGTTCTTTACACTTAGCTTTGCTTGGGGGCTATGCAGGCTTTTTCTTTGGATTCATGTGAATTTTAGGATTGTTTTTTCTAGTTTTGAGAAGAATGACGACGGTATTTTGATGGGAATTGTATTGAATCCGTAGATTGCTTTTGGCAGTATGGTCATTTTCACAATATTGATTCTATCCATCCATGAGCATGGGATGTGTTTTCATTTGTTTTTGTCATCTATGATTTTTTTCAGCAGTATTTTGCAATTTTCCTTGTAGAGATCTTTCACCTCCTTGGTTAAGCATATTGCTATTTTATTTTTTATTTTTGAAGCTGTTGTAAAAGGGATTGAGTTCTTGATTTGATTCTCAGCTTGGTCGTTGTTGGTATATAGCAGTGCTACTGACTGTACGTTGATATTGTATCCTGCAACTGTAGTGAATTCATTGATCACATCCAGGAGCTTTTTGGATGGGTCGTTAGGGTTTTCTAGGTATTCGATCATATCATCAGCAAACAGTGACAGTTTGACTTCCTCTTTTCCAATTTGGATGCCCTTTATTTTTTTCTCTTGTCTGATTGCTCTGGCTAGGACTTCCAGTACTACGTTGAATAGAAATGGTGAAAGTGGGCATCCTTGCCTTGTTCCAGGAGGAATGCTTTCAACTTCTCCCTGTTGGCTGTTGGTTTGTCATAGATGGCTTTTGTTACCTTGAGACATGTCCCTTCTATGCTGATTTTACTGATGGTTTTGATCATAAAGGGATGCTGGATTTCGTTAAATGCTTTTTTCTGCATCTATTGAGATCATCATATTATGTTTATTTTTAATTCTGTTTATGTGATGTATCACAGACACTATATCCAATTTCCTGTTGGGCATATCCACTGGCAGTTGTTCAGCAAAGACAAACTCCCAGGCTAGACATCTCACCTCTCCCACCCACCAGACAACCTGGAAGTCAGGGCATGTTGGCAGATTCTTCCTTTTCTCCTCCCTTCCTGTAATCATCCATCTGAAAACCCCTTATTTTCTTCTGGACACATAACTCTTCCAAGGGAAACCTCAGAAAGGACAAATATAATTGGGCTAGACAGAAATCCTGTTAAAATTTTCTCTTTTCTCTTTTTTTTTTTTTTTTGAGACAGAGTTTTGCTCTTGTTGCCCAGGCTGGAGCGCAATAGCACAATCTTGGCTCACTGCAATCTCTGCCTCCTGGGTGCAAACAATTCTCCTACCTCAGCGTCCCGAGTAACTGGGGTTACAGGCGCGCGCCACCATGTCTGATTATTTTGTATTTTTAGTAGAGATGGAGTTTCACCATGTTGGTCAGGCTGGTCTCCTGACCTCAGGTGATCCACCCACCTCGGCCTCCCAAAGTGCTGGGATTACAGGCATGAGCCACCGCGCTCGGCCTAAAGATTCCTTTCTAAACAAGCTACTTAGAAAGACAAGCAACTTTGAGGCTCTCATCATCCCAGCAGTTCATTGCGAGGACAACTTCTTCACTCCAGAATCGAACCACACTCAAGGATTATAGGTAGACACCCAACAGTAGAACCTGTTGATTGTTCAGGTGAGCTGTCAAAGAGCACTAAAGGGACTGGTGGATTCTTTCCAGAAGTGACAAAAACGACTATTCCTATGTTATACTGTGTTTTCGAAAATAACACCTGGAAATAATTCAATTGCGCTTCCTTGAACAAAATGAATGTCTGTGTCCTCTAAGCCCTCAAGTTCCCAGGGCTGCGACTTTGCATTCGAACGATGCAACAGCGCTTGCAACTGTGAGATAGGAAGTCTCACTAGAACAACCAAGAGTGCAACAGCGCGCTGTGGAGCAGCGCCAAGGCCAGGGCAAGGGCCAGACTCCATCCCGCGGCTGGATCACCGCGCAGTCAGGGACTCAGAAAGCCGGCGCTATCGGGACATTGTGACCCTAACACGCCTTCAGGTAGCAATCTTCTCCGTACGAAGTGACCTAGTGAGAAGTGCACTAGTTTGTTCCACACAAAATACTGGGTAAGAACTGCCCGAACACTCTCCTGCTGACAAAAGATCCTGTCAGAGCTGGTCTGGGAGCCTCGATCTGTGGTGAAGACCTTGGCGCTTCGTAGCACCTTCCTTGTATTTGATTCTTTCAGCAAAAGCCACCAGTTTGTTCAACAATCTCATCACCCGCAGGTCGAGCCTTCAAGCTAGGTGACCTAGCCGTGGCGGCGATTGCATTGTTAATTACTGGCCTTAAAGAGAGAAAGATGAAACAGAAAGGGGCTCGTCCGGGATTTGAACCCGGGACCTCTCGCACCCAAAGCGAGAATCATACCACTAGACCAACGAGCCAGAATTGGAATGACGGTTTTCTCTAAGAGTGTTCATTTATTTTAGTTGTTGTTGTAGCACAACACTTGAACAGCTTTGATTCCTTTCGAGGCCAGTGATTTTCTCCAGACCCCAAGAAAGCCAACGTGCGAGTTCGGAAGGATCCGAGCCGCAGCTTTCCGAAGGTAGAAACGTTCATTTCAGGATCCGGGCCGAGCTGTGTCGGTCAATGGACAGGAAGGGTCCGAGTACTCAAAGGGACTGAACCATTTAAGGTGGCCGGTGGTTGGAGGACCCAGGAAAAACAAGAACGACCGATTTCACTCGCCGAAAGATAAAGGTCACCGCGGGACTTCCAGGGGAAAATGTCGAACCAACATTACCAAAGATGTTGAGCTCTAAAAGCCACTACCTCAGACCTCTCGCCTACAGCACCCAGCACTCCACGTGGGTGCTTTGGCCTTTCGCTTTCAGCTTTAGTTGATTACCTCTGGATTATAGGTTTAGATTTAAGGTGTCTTTCAAGGGCGCCCAAGAGGTGCCGTCGGGGAAAAGTTGCTCTCTGCCCACACTCTCTTCTGTAGAAGCCCACTTCTCTACCACTCAAAAGGTGGTGGGAGGGTGGTGGGGGGAGGATTGTCTTCACTCGGCAGCCTTTTCTACTTGGGAACCGAAGCTCCCAGGCTCTTGCTCTAACCTCCCCAGGGCGCAGCAGTGTCTGCCTTGATTACATGGCTTGCCCTGCGCGGAGCTCGCTCCTGGCCAGTGGGAGCTGTCTAGTGAATGACTGAGCCTCCTGGTCAGGCTGACACCAAAGGAGATAAAAGAAGAGAAACTCTTCCTCCCCAACCTTCCCATGCGACGAAGCCCCTTTTATTCTTTCTAGACTTCAAGTTGGCGCTTAGAAAAGCCCGGAGGCCCAAAGAGAAGGAGCTGCCGCCCGGACTCCGAAATGCTAGGAAGAGGAGCGTTAAAAGGCCAAGGAAAGGGCTGGACCCCTTCTAGCCACCTCTGCTTCAGGTAACTTAGAGGAATCTGTGACCGAGCCTGACTCCGCTGAAAGTCTGGGGGAGATCTGGAAGCCTTCGCGCCCTCACTGTGTCTACCCCCAAACTGAAGGTCCGAGGGGTACGTCCTGTGCTTGAAGACAGCCGCCTCCCATTTCAAAACAACCCCAATCTCAGACTAAGAGAGTTGGATTAAGAATCCAAGTGGGTTGGGAGAATGTCTCTGATCACTCTTGCATTCTCCTCTATAATGAAACGCACCCTGACCCTGATATTGTTCGACAGTTGGGACTTGTCAAGCCTGATGCTGGGGAGCATGTAATGTGGAGCATGCGTTAAGATAGCAATATATATTAATGCTCGTGTCTTTTATGGTTTGTTTGTTCGTTTTTGATGAGCAAGCAAACTGAAAACTCATCTCTTTTAAAGAACGTAAGTCATTTGCCTAGCGAAACATATACTTTTAATTTTAGTAATAAAAATAGGGCCACTTTTAAAAGATAATAATTCAGCTATCTCCAAAGAAGCAAAAATCCAGAATTTAAAAGTTGGAATGAATAATCATTACTTTTTATTAAATAATTTTGTTACTCCCCATTTTACTCTTACAGTGACTTGCATTCCAGTCCGGGCCTGGTCAAGAAAATGTTTTTTCCTTGTATGTAAGAGTCACGTCCTTCAAAAATTCCTTTTAATGTATTTCTTATTTAGACGTAAATACTAGTTACCTAGTATTTTATCTGCATAATAGATTGATTGTTAAATAAACGCTGTTCGTTGCGGCTCCATAGCTCAGGGGTTAGAGCACTGGTCTTGTAAACCAGGGGTCGTGAGTTCAAATCTCGCTGGGGCCTTAGCGATAGGGTTGTTTTTGTTTTTGTTTTTTTTCCCCTTCACTCCTGCAAAAGAGCAGGAGCTTTTTAGCCTTTTCAATGCTGAAACAGACTAGTGAAGAAAGGAAGCACTTGATGATCTTTCCGTGAAAGCCAGATCCTGGATTTGAGACGAAGAAGTACGGCGTCGGGTTCCTATGAAGGATACCGGGAAAACAGGTGTTTGTACCCTGCAGTAAGCGAGGAAGAAACTAGATTGCTCACGTCTCTGGGAGAAAAGTGCTAGACTTGGTTTGTGTTTGTGAGGAAGAGATCTAACGTAATCTGCTGATAGCCATGATCCCCGGAGTCCTGCGCACTTCTCAACTTGCAGATTGCTTGGTGGTCCGTTCCTGCCATCCTGGGGCGAAAACTGGCTCGCAGATTATTCTGAAGGCAGCCTAGTTCCAAAGCTACGGAGATTCACCCCAAGCCGGTGGCTTCAGCTCTGTTTCCATTCTCACTACCTCCTACTCAGATCTCACTTCCTACTGCCTCAAGGCTGCTCCCGGGACTCAGTTCTATAGATCTGGCTCTCTGGAAACTTCTTGAACTCTAATCTGAGCCCAAATACAAAGAAGTCAGGAGTCTCACCAGCAGCTACTCAATGCACAAATATCTACACTAACATCTCTCATGGACAATTTTCCATAGCTCAGCTGGTAGAGCGGAGGACTGTAGGAGTTTATAACTACAGCCATCCTTAAGGTCGCCGGTTCCATTCTGCCCGTGTTTTCGTGTTTCAGTCTACTCAGCCAACAGAAGGTTTCATTAATGTATCCTAACCCAAAGACTGTGAAGCACTAATTGGGTTTCTATTTTCAGGCAACTAAAGAACATTTTGCTGACCATGAACCTTAATTTTATGCGTCCTCTGTGATTCTGCAGTAGATGTGATTCTGTTTACTCACGAGGTGTAAATTAATGATGTTCTTTTTAGATTTGAATCAATCTCCTAATCTGTAAGACTAGTTAATATTGAGTGGATAATGGGTAACATCCCTAAACCTCACCCCCAAACCCTACACTTTTTCATTACGGTGAATAATTCACACTAGACAATTCAGGGTTTAAGGAGAAATACTTTAGAAAGACCTGCCCCTCAAAAGGATCTAAACAAACGATACCGAGAATAAGCAAAAGGTCAAGTATGCATATGGAAAATCTTCCTTCCCTAATAAGAAATCAAATTGGAAACTATTTATTAATATCTAATACTGATAAGAACATTCTTGCAGAATGTCATGGCTTTCTGGAGGACAATTGGGCATTATAAATCAAGAACTCTAAAAAGACATTGTATTTAATCAAGTATTCTATTTCTACTTTTAGAAATTTATTATTCAAGAATGAAAAAGGATATATGCCAAAATCTGTTTATCTGTGGGTGACTGATATTCTTTATAATTTTATGTATTTTTCAAAATGTGCCACTTGTATACATTACATAAAAAAAGTTTTTTACTTTATAAAATAAAGTTTAAAAATACCCAGTGCCATTATGGTAGACAATTTTTGCAGTTTCTTACAAAACCAAATACATGTTTCTCATACAATCAGCAATCACACTCTTAGGCACTTATCCAAATGAGTTGAACATATGTCCACACAGTACCCTTCACAGCTTTATGTATAATTAGCAGCTTTATGTATAATTGCCAAAACTTGGAAGCAACAAAGATATCCTTTAACAGGTGAATAGATAAACTGTGCTATATCCACACAATGGAATATCAATCAGCCCTTAGAAGATACATGTTATCAAGAAATAAAAAGACATGGAAGTAAATTTAAAGGCATATTACTAAGTAAAAGAAGCCAATCTGAAATGCCCGTATACTGTATGATTTCAACTATATGACATTCTGGAAAAGGCAAAACAATGTAGACAGTAAAAGCATCGGCAGTTTCCAGGAGTTAGGTGAGAGGGATGAATGTGTGGAGCACAGAAGATTTTTAGGGCAGTGAAACTACTCTGTATGGTGTTATAATAGTGTATATATGTCATGATTATGATGCATTTGTTCAAGCTCATAGAATGTACAGCACCAATAGTGAATCTTGATTTAAACTACAGACTTTGTTTAATGATGGTGTATCAATGTTAGTTGTAACCAATGTACCATACTGGTGCAGGATGTCCTTGATAAGGGAGGCTGTGGGGACAGAGGGCAGAATGTAAGAACTCTCCGTACTTTCCACCCAGTTTTGCTGTAAACTTAAAACTGCTCTTGGATGTAAAATCTATTAATTTTTTTAAAACTTGGTGACTTACGTTTAATTCACAGTTTAGTTGAAGTAACAAAATAGGTAACGCTGTGTTGATTTATTGATACTGCCATAAAGGTTTACGAAACGATATAGGACCACATTTAAGACAATGAAAAGGAGGGAACAGAATGGTGAGGAGGAACTAACTGAAGAGAGCTTCCTGAAGTTGAATTTTGAGCTAGAATTTGACAGAAATATTGATGCAAGCTTAAATGAGTTAGGGAGCTTTCCGATATGTGTGTGTGGAGACAGATGTGTTGGGGGAAATGCCAGTAAGAGTGCCAGAGAGGAGTAGGGGTAAGGGATGTGGCAGGGGTGGTAGAGTAGAGCTGGAGGAGAGGCTGGTACTATCAAGAGGAACAAGAGGAGGGGACAGCAGGAAGGATAGGGGTTCAGAATCATTTTGGTGGTGCAGAGGTGATGGAGGCAGAAAAAAGGCAGGAATGGTGAGTGGCATGAATGAGGGGAGATAGAAACAAGTCAGCATCCTTCCATCAACAGGAGAGGGAATTACCTGAAACTAAGGGACAGTGAAAAGAGTAAAACAATATAAGCAAAAACATTCTGAGGTGGTGCTCTTGAGAGTCTGGGGAATGCTAGTGTCCTTGGTGGAGGGAGAGAATGCTGGAATGTGGAAAATGCTGGCCTGGCGGGGAGGAGGAGTGGGAGAAGGAATGGAGGAAGTTTCAGTGCGCTTCGTTTCAATGGAAATGATGGCCTCTATGGAGCTGAAAACATCCAGCTGATAGATCAGGTTTCTGGGAGTCACTAGAAGGAGATGAACAGAAAAACAAAAATTAACCCAGTCTCAAGATAATGCACAGAATTACTTTTCAGGAAGAAGGGAAAACAAACTGTCAGCTTGAAATAATCAAAAGGGTAAGACTCTAATTTAAAGAGAGTTTACTCAAGCCAAAACTGTGAGGATGGGCCACCTGGAAATACCAACTCCAAAGGAATAGGGTCAGCATTCTGAAGAAGGAAAGTTGAGGTTTCATTTGTATAGGCAGAGACAGAGGAGTTTTTAGCAGGATTACAACATTATTCATGATTCATACACTATTCATACAAGGTTGGCACATAGTTACAGCCATTTGATTGGTTATAGGCAGTGTTTCTTTTTGGCAAGGGTACATTTAACATTTTTTGTAGAGGGCATAATAATCATGGGTTTTCTGTTATCTGGTCTAAGCAAACAAAGCAGGACAAGACAAAGGGAAATTCATCTATAACGAGGGTCATTAATTAAGAAGACTGTAGGTTTTTTTTCTTGATGTCCTTTAATTCTCTCTGGTACACACAGAACCAGAAAAATAAGAAAGTGAGTTAATCTATAATCTGAGAAAGAAGTTGTAACCATATGTGACTCAGATCACAGTCACATCTCTCTGAAGGCTTAGAGCATTGTGGCGGTGGGTGGGGGCGTTCCAACAACTTTTAAATTTGACTTATTTTCATAAAACAGAATTGGAAGACAGAACAATTGCCTTGTGGAAAAAGGAAGAACAATGATACAGAAATTATGCAAACAGGGAATTTTATAAAAGTGCCAGGAAGGTCCAATTTATCCACAGATATAGAGATATTTCCCCCCGACTAGGCACTGGGACAAAATATGCCTTGTCTCTCGATTTCTGAGAGAAGCAAAACAAAAGGCTTTTGTGAACATCTTGGGGGCCCAAGATATTTCTTGGTGATAGGTGGGTGAAAAAGAAGGGAACTGGTCTGGAGGAGTCATCAAAGTGAAATGGAAGATGTTCTGGGAGTGCACGGAAGAGGATTTTGAATGAGGAGGGAGGAAGATATAAAAAGGAGGGCAGAGTCAAAAAGTGGCTTGACGCTAGGCGCCCAGGAGTTCGAGATCAACCCGGGCGACCTAGAGAGACCATGCCCCTCCCCACTGCCCCGCCCCTCCCAACTCCCACCCAATCCCTGGGCTCTACCAAAACAAACAAGCAAGTAAGCAAACAGCCGGGCGTGGGCGTGATAGTGCAGAACTGTGATCCTAGCTCCTTGGGAGACAGACAGGAGGATCGCTTGAGCCCGGGA
This sequence comes from Papio anubis, assembly GCF_008728515.1. NCBI lineage: Eukaryota > Metazoa > Chordata > Mammalia > Primates > Cercopithecidae > Papio > Papio anubis. The sequence goes on from NC_044982.1 coordinate 85,692,957, forward strand.
GCTCGAGGCTGCAATGAGTAGTGATCGCACCACTGCACTCCAGCCTGGGTGGCATGACACTTGGTTCTTGCACAGAGTCGCTGTTCTCTGCTCAGTTTCTTTCATTCATTCCTCATGTCACGGCAGTGAAATCTCTCCCCGAGGAAGCTGCCCGGCCAAATCCATTAGTACTTCTGTAGGTGACGGGCTGTAGTCGTTAAAAAACGCAGTAAGACAACCATTCTGAGACGATACCACTAAATAGGCCCTGAGTGTAACCCTTCTAATTTTCCACAGTGGGTTAGTTTCTACGCGAGTATTGTAGCTGGGTAGTTCAGAAACCCGAAATGTCGCCACCACCGTAACCTGATTCACTGGGAAGGGGCAGGAGGGTGACTAAACCCACAACATTCACAGACACCCCCGGGCCCAATGAACGGAGTTAGTCAAGAATCCGTTCTGAAGTGTTTTTGAATCACAAACTCAAAATAACTGTTTACTTGTCTTCTCCCCATTCTCCATGAGATAGTGATCTCTGAATGAGAGCATGAACCTTGCTGAGTGTATTTTTTAGACGGAGTCTTACTCTGTCGCCAGGACTAGAGTGCAGTGGCGCGATCTTGGCTCACTGTAACCTCCGCCTCCCGGGTTCAAGCGATTCCCCCGCCTCAGCCTCCGATGTAGCTGGGACTACAGGTCAGTCCGCGCCACCACGCCCGGCTTTTGTATTTTTTTTTACTAGGACGGGGTTTCACCATGTTGGTCAGGATGGTCTCGATCTTCTGACCTCTTGATCCGCCCGCCTCGGCCTCCCAAAGTGCTGGGATTACAGGTGTGAGCTACTGCGCCCGGCCGCTGAGTTTTTGCTTTATCCATCCATCCATCCATTCATTCATCCATCCATCCATCCATCCATCCATCCATCCATCCATCCATCCATCATGTTCAATTACAAAAGTAACGTGGTTAGAAGCAAAATAGGGTCTGGGCAGGATATTTCGCGAGCACAGAGTTGCAACTCCTAAAGCAGTCTCGGCCGCGGACTGATGGGACCAATGGGAAAGTTTCTGGAAAAACTTCCTGACCATCTTATGCTTAAATTAGGTAATGACAATAATTCAATGCGAGCGTGTATTTTAGAAGAGAACCGAACTTTCCTGATTGCGGGAACCCAAATGGTGCAGTGCAAAAACTGGGATCCAGAGAATCAGTACAACGAGTAAGGCAGCAGAGACCGCGGACGAGGAGAGGAGGCCTGCCTCCCTAAGCGACACTATTCCCAATTGGAAACCGAGGTGATTTTAATCTTGAACACAGAGTTCAAAGGAACTAACGGTCTGTAATCCGGCAGCGTCCTGGGGAAGGAAGATTTAATTTTCTTAATAGCTAGAATTTGTTAGTACTTCAGAATCCTTGCTGTATAAAACATACCACTGGCAGTGGTGGGATTCGAACCCACGCCCCCGAAGAGACTGGAGCCTAAATCCAGCGCCTTAGACCGCTCGGCCACACTACCACACAAGCTATCGCTGTTTGCAATTACCTTCTTCATTCTCTCAACATTTTGCCCCAGCGTACCAGTGCAAAATTCTGAATTTCGCGGAAACAGAGCTCCGGATAGCATTTTAATTCATCCTTAGGAATTCAAGCAAACGCAGGGAGAGGAGGAATTACTGAATCTTCACTCGCCCCGGGAAGTGTGGGCTAGCAGGTAATCGACGATTATTAGCGTCAATGTCTCTGGAAGACCTTTATCTTTTCCTTAACCTAGGCAATAAAACACAGAAACTTTAAAAATCCTACGGTGATGTGCAAGTTATTCCAGAAGACTGAATAATAAGAACTCTTTGCTGTTGGATCGTGGTTCTGTGGGTGCAAATATTGCTTAGAGTGCCATGGGTTCGAAGTTCAGGTCACTTAATAGGCGCCCTTTGGTTCACAGACCTGTAAGCCTGTCACTGCGTTCAAAGGAAACTCCCTCCTGCAGTTTGAGCATGGCGAGGCTGGGTGTAATTGCCGGGCTTCTTGTTGAGGAAGAAGGCCGCTCTGCACCCTCAGGTAGACCGACGCCCATACCCACGGTAGAATCACGGCTTCCTTTCATAAGGACCGAAGCGACCCCCAGAAGGCGGTCATATTCCAAGGGCATCCCCAGCTCAGAAAGGGTGGTTCCCGGGCTTCCCTGGAGCCCTGGTGCTGCTCATTCTCTTTTCTTTTCTTTCCCTTTCTTTCTTTCTTTTTTTTTCTTTCTCTCTCTCTCTCTCTCTCTCTGTCTCTCTCTCTCTCCCCTCCTCTTTCTTTTCTCGGCATCTCTGTCGCCCAGGCTGGATAGGCGACACCCATGGCAGTGGTGCCATCTGGACTCACTGCAACCTCCACCTCCCGGGTTCAAGCGATTCTCCTGCCTCAGCCTCCTGAATAGCTGGGAATATGGGCGTCCGCCACCACGCCCAGCTAATTTTTTGTATTTTTAGTAGAGATGGGTTTTCACCATGTTGGCCAGGCTGGTCTCGAAGTGCTGACCTCAGGTGATCCACTTGCCTCGGCCCCCCAAAGTGTTGGGATTACAGGTGTGAGCCACCACACCTGGCAGCTTATCAGCTTTCTTAAGCTTTTGGGCTGAGATGAGGCAGTTTTCTAGATACAGGATCATGTCATCTGCAAACAAGAATAGTTTGACTTCCTCTCTTCCTATTTGAATGCCCTGTATTTCTTTCTCTTGCTTTATTGCTCTGGCCAGAACTTCCAATACTATGTTAATAGGTGTGGTGAGAGAAGGCATCTGTGTTTTGTGCCTGTTCAAGGGGAATGCTTCCAGGTTTTGCCCATTCAGTATGATGTTGATTGCGGGTTTGTCACACATGGCTTTTATTATTTTGAGGTATGTTCCTTTAAAACCTAGATTATTGAGGGGTTTTAACATGAAGGGATGTTGAATTTTACAGAAAGCCTTTTCTGCATCTTTTGAGATAGTCATGTGTTGTACCATTTCTTTCTAAAGGAACAGAGGGAAAGCTAGAAAACAGTTTCGGAGGTGATACTTGGGGTTTCCTGCACCCAAAGCGGGAATCACTGACTTGCCAACAACCCCACTGGGTGCAAAGCCCTGGATTATGTATTATTTATATTCATTTTTGCTGTTTCCACTTGGCTGTTTTCTTGGTCTGTGGATCCAGAAATTCTCCTGGGAGTCTAACTAAAGTTAACTAATTTTAAGTGCTCCCTCTGTCCTCCATCTCAATCACTCAAAAAACCACAACCCTTTCTCGCCCCTCCTGGCCCTAGGCCTCTGAGGTCTCTCCTGAAGCTCTGGTGACCCAACGGGTCAGGTTGAGGGAGAACAGAAAGGACAAAAGCGTTCTTCCCTGGGCCTTCGCGGGGGCGGGGGCGAAGTTCCTGCGAGTTCACGGTCACCGCTGCCAGGAGTTGGGGGAGGCGAGCAGAAAGGAAGTTCTTAAAAAGCAGCTTTAAAATAGGGCTCAGGGAGCACCGAATAAACGTAGAACCCAGGCAGGGAAGCAGGGTCAGCATAGGAAAGGGATGGGACATTCAGAGGTCGGAGGCCGGCTCCTCCCGCCTGCCACCCACTCTAGTCTGGGCTCCTCACGGTGCCTCCCAGACTCACCCGGTGTTACATCCGCCTCTTCATGCCTCGTCGCTCTCTGGCGCCAGCACCCTCCTCCCCAACCTCCAGCTCATGGGCAATCTAAGCTCACTGGGTACCCACCCCGTAGGCCCTGACCAGGTCTCTTTCTCCCTAGAAGGAGGAGGTCAGCACCCAAGGCCCGCAGGCAGCATCTCCAAGGTTTTGAATCCAGCCGGATGGTCAAAGATATGGCCTCCTAGGCCTCACTTAAGACAGAGAGATTAAAATACCCATTGCCAGCCCCTTTGGCTGAATGGATTTTCACACGCCTCCGTGTGAAGAGACCACCAAACAGGCTTTGTGTGAGCAATAAAGCTTTTTAATCACCTGGGTGCAGGCTGGCTGAGTCTGAAAAGAGTGTCAGTGAAGGGAGATGGGGTAGGGCCGTTTTATAGGATTTGGGTAGGTAAAAGAAAATTACAGTCAAAGCGGGTTGTCCTCTGGTGGGCAGGGGTAGGGGGTCACAAGGTGCTCAGTGGGGGAGCTTTTTGAGCCAGGATGAGCCAGGAGAAGGAATTTCACAAGGTAATGTCATCAGTTAAGGCAAGGACTGGTCGTTTTCACTTCTTTTGTAGTTAAGGCAAGGATTGACCATTTTCACTTCTTTAGTGGTGGAACATCATCAGTTAAGGCAGGAACACGCCATTTAAATTTCACTTATTTTGTGATTCTTCAGTTACTTCAGGCCATCTGGATGTATACGTGCAGGTCACAGGGGATATGATGACTTAGCTTGAGCTCAGAGACCTGACATGTATGACTACTAAGAAATTTCACATTGTGTTTTCAAGCTTTGAAGGAAGTGTAAGGTAAACTGAGGCTGGAGCCAAACCAGGAATGAAGACACAAGGCAAATGGCAGTGAGAATAGCCTTTATTAGGACTCGCGGGCGAGGTTCCTCTGTCCAAAGGTGCTGGCCGAGGAAGTCGCGCTGAGGGAGGAGGGTAGGGGCTTTTTATAGCTCGAGAGGTAAAACTGGTTGTACAAACAGGGCCTGGGGGGTCTTGAAACTACTAGGGCAGGAATCGAGTAAGGGTCATGAGGAAGGGGTCTTTGGAAACTGTCAACTGGAACTGCTGTTTACGAACTTGTGGAATGCAGGTGAGCTGCAGGTCATGGGGGAGTGTGGTTGCCCAGCCGGAACCTTTGACGTATGCAAGTCTGCCGGTGTGTTCAAAGAGGAAGGGAAGTCTCGAACAGAGGGCCTCCTACGCCGGGTGGTGCCACCATGTCGGGTCTAGATCCCTGCCTAACAGGAAGCCTTAGGGAAAAAGGAGTGTGAGCTTACTGCCTCCATCAGTATATGCAAGTCTTTGCCAGGGTCAGAAGTGGAAAGACTAATGTTCTTCTTAAGCTAGAGAGAATCCCTAGGAATTGTGTGCCACCATCTCAATGTGTAGGCCCGGGAAGCATCAGCTTGAAAGAAAAAAAAAAGTGCCTGGGGCTCTTTACTACTTGAAAGAGCTGTGGAGGGTGAATGGGAGGGGAGAGAACAAATATTTAAAGTATCTGTTGCACTATTATGCCTAGCATTGAGTCAATAAGAGACTTAGGGCCCATGAATGGGCCTCATATTGAAACTTTTGATGAAATCTCCAGATGAGATTTTAGAGTCACATTTATGTCTTTTTGTGTTTAAGTGTTAGTCTGATAAACATACCCGCTATGGTTTGGATACGGTTAATTTGTCCCTGCCAGAACTCATGTCAAAGTTTGATTTCCAATGTATCAGGCTTGGGAGATAGGGCCTAGTAGGAGGTGTTTGGATCACAGTAGTAAATTCCTTATGAATGTGTTGGTACCCTTCTCTCTGTAGTGTGTGAGTTCTGGCTCTGGTGAGATTGGATTGCTTCCTTTGGGAACGGATTAGTTCCCTGGGAGAGTGGGTCGTTATACAGCCAAGATGTCCTTTTTTTCTTTTTTTCCTCTTTGTATGTGTCTGCTTCCCCTTTGACCTTCTCTGCCATGTTTTGACCTAGTATAGTGGCCCTCACCAGAGGCCTGGCTGATGCTGGTAACATGCTTCTCCTACTTCCCAGGCTGCAGAACTGTGAGCTAAATAAATCTCTTTCTAAATTACTCAGCCTCAGGTATTCTATTATAGCAACACAAAACAATACTCCTTTGGCCAGGTGTGGTGGCTCACACCTGTAATCCCAGCATTTTGGGAGACCAAGACAGGCAGATTGCTTGAGGTCAGGAGTTCAAGACCAGCCTGGACAACATGGTGAAACCCTATCTCTACTAAAAATACAAAAATTAGCTGGGCATGGTGGCACGTGCCTGTAATCCCAGCTACTCAGGAGGCTGAGGCAGGAGAATTGCTTGAACCCAGGAGGTGGAGGTTGCAGTGAGCCAAGATCGCACCATTGCACTCCAGCCTGGGCAACAGAGACTCCAGCTCAAAAACAACAACAGCAACAACAAAAACCTCATAATACTCATTTAAATAACCCATTGTTTCTCTATGTATTGACTTTTTTTTTTTTAATATTAAGATTCTCATGTGATGGAAGTGATCTGAGCCCATCTTGATCTTTTTTAGTGCCAGATCAGGCAATAAAAGGAACCATTCAACAGGAAAGAACCTAGTCATCACAGCAGAGCCCTCTTTGATCCTGGAATGCTGCAGGTTCAAATTCCTCAAACTGACAGGTATCAGAGCACTTTCTCATCAAGAGAGAAAGTACCACACTCTCCTGTTCTTGGCTGAAGTTCCTTTACTAACAAGTGGGGATGGCTTCTCCTATTCAATTTCCTATTCAATGTTGCTCGAGTACCTATTTCCTGCTTTGTGCTCATAGGATCCTTCAGTAGGGAGGGAGGAAACTTGGCCTGTTCCTTTCAAGAAGTGGGTTGCACAGCTCAAACAGTAAGTGCCCTGAGACCCATAAGCCAGGTGTCTTGGCTTTCCTAGCAGAATGCCAAATTTGCTGCATACTTAATTGCCCAGCATCTAAGGCAAATGGATAACCACCCTTTTGGAAAGATGCCTGATACAAATACATGCAATGTGTTCGTCTGACTGGCACATGTCTATTCCTTCAGTCTTCAGCACGGGAATGCTGGTATTCTAGGATCTAGCATTCTTTAATATTGTCGGAGAGTTTAACCTTGAATTTCCTGCTATCCATACCTTGTTAATAGTCCAGTTGATGAAAATGTATAGATGAGCAAGAGATTTATTTAAGGCCTTACTATGCAAAGTGTGATTGGAGGCCAGCAGCATCAGCATCTTCTGGTAGCAGATGAGAAATGCAGAATCTCAGGCCTACTGAATCAGAATCTTAACAAGCTCCCCAAAAGGTAGAGTATGCATTCAATTTTGAGAAATACGCTATGTACTAACTTGCATATCAAATGTTCTATGCTCATTTAGAGCATCTGAAAGTTCCCACCAGAATCTTTCTGGATCAGTCTGCAGCAGAAGACATGCACTACATTGCAATGTAAAGCTCTGTTCCTAGCTCCAATAGAAAGCCATCCCCCTGTTGGCCTGTGGACCCCTCTATGTGCTATAAAATCTTGCTTAAAATTAAATACTATATTTAAATTAAATAATATTTTTGATGACTGCATCAGATAGTCAATGCTTTCAGGATTTATCGAACCCCACTTACATACTTAGCTCTGATATGGTTTCGTATGGTTATCACATTCACCATCACAGTAAAGCAAAGTACTGTGGTGTACTTAGAAGTTTTCTAGGCCGGGTGCAGTGGCTCATGCATGTAATCCCAGCACTTTGGGAGGCTGAGGAAGGCAAATCACAAGGTCAGGAGTTTGAGACCAGCCTAACCAACATGGTGAAACCCGTCTCTACTAAAAATACAAAAAAAATTAGCCGGGCGTGGTGGCACACACCTGTAATCCCAGCTACTCAGGAGGCTGAGGTAGGAGAATCACTCGAACCCAGGAGGCGGAGGTTGCAGTGAGCCGAGATCGCACCACTGCACTCCAGCCTGGGCGACAGAGAAAGACTCTATCTCAAAAAAAAAAAAAAAAGTTTTCTAAAGTAAATGCTCAAAGTAAAAAGAGGGAAGGGAAATATCCTTATATTCAGCAAAGAGATTTAAGCCCCTTATTTCTAGTTTGTATTTGTCTTTCCACTTTTCACTGAACTTCATCAGAGAGATGGGACAAGAGGGACTTCATGCAATAATCCAGTGAAATCAATTACCTCTGCAAGCTTCAGGTGAAAAGAAATGCAATCTTTGAACTATGGTATGATCAACGGGAATGGAAAGGGGAAGGATATGAGACATTTTTTATTCTTTGTTTCTTTCATGCCTCTGGTCTCATTGTCCTCCTTCACCTACTCAGTCCCCACAAACACTGTAATAGTCTTGGTGCTTTGGGTTTAAAAAGATCATGTCTGATGTACAATTTAATTTCTTCTTTGATTTCCCTCTACTGCTTTTCCTAGTCCCTGACTTTAATTCCATAGTATGCCAAGTTCTCAAAACATGGTCAGCTTCTCAGTGAACACACAGGAGTGTTTACAATGGGTTTAAACATTTGAGGCAAGCCAGTGGGGTGCATCTGCCAGGAAGCCTTTTGGGACTTGGAAATAGAATCTTGCCCACTTCACATCCACCAAATAAATCTGTGTTTATTATTTGATCAGGTTTAGGAAGGAGCAGAAGACAAACAAGATTATTATCCTTGTTCATTGGGAACTTGAATTTGAATAAAAGAAAGTATCTTCTCCACCTTTTACAATATGTACAATACAAACCTAGAAGAATGAACAAACACACAGAGACACACACACTACACTTAGATGGCAATACCAGTGGTAAGTGATAATCACCAGAGTGAGTGTAGCCTCAGTTTCCAGAAGGATGTCTGTGGAAATCTGAAGAAAACTTTGAGAAAGTGCAAATCAAGGCAAGTACTTGTGTGTGTGTGTGTGTGTGTGTGTGTGTGTGTGTGTGTGTGACTAAAGCTTTGCAAAGTCAAGTTCCTTGATGTCTGAGATAAACAATCTATGTATCTTGGAAACCAGTATGCCTGTCCATAGGTGTTCCTGGATGTTGTTACAGTGAATAATTGGTGGACTCCTGGTAATTGTGCCTACTTTTCTGGGATATAAATTCCTGACTTTAAAAAATATTCTATAGCCAATGAAGCTGAAAATTACAAAGTCTCCTCCAAAGGATGACATAATTTTCTGAACAGAAGCTCCTTGAAATAGTGCACTGTCATGTAAATAAGTTATCACTCATTAGACTTCATTCTTCCTGCTTGGTTTACTAGAAATTCAGTCCTACCTAGACCCTAGACAATCTATCCTGGAAAATTAGTAGTAGTGTTCTTTTTTTTTTTTGAGGCGGAGTCTCCCTCTGTTGCCCAGGCTGGAGTGCAGTGGCCGGATCTCAGCTCACTGCAAGCTCCGCCTCCCAGGTTTACGCCATTCTCCTGCCTCAGCCTCCCGAGTAGCTGGGACTACAGGCGCCCGCCACCTCGCCCGGCTAGATTTTTGTATTTTTTAGTAGAGACGGGATTTCACCGTGTTAGCCAGGATGGTCTTGATCTCCTGACCTTGTGATCCGCCCATCTCGGCCTCCCAAAGTGCTGGGATTACAGGCTTGAGCCTCCAGGCCCGGCCAGTAGTAGTGTTCTTGATAAAAATATTTAAGCTGATTCTAATCATGAGGAAATAAGTAAATATTAAACTGAGATCTTATATGACGAAATAATCACATTCAGTATGTGAGACTTCCTAAGAGACAATTGCCATGAGAAAAGAAAGTCTAAGAAGAGTGTAATTTTTTTTTTTTTTTTGAGACGGAGTCTCCCTCTGTCACCCAGGCTGGACTGTGGTGGCTGGATCTCAGCTCACTGAAAGCTCCGCCTCCCCGGTTCACGCCATTCTCCTGCCTCAGTCTCCCGGGTAGCTGGGACTAACGGAGGAGACCACCCCTCATATCGTCTTATACCCAATTTCTGCCTCCAAAGAAAGAAGAAGTAAAAACTAAAAGGCAGTAATGAAATCCACAGGCAGACAGCCCGGCGCCGCACCCTGGGCCTGGTAGTTAAAGATCGACCCCGACCTAATTGGTTCTGTTATCTATAGATTACAGACATTGCATAGAAATGTCTATGAAAATCCCTATCTTGTTTTGTTCCGATCTAATTACCAGTGCATGCAGCCCCCAGTCACCTACCCCCTGCTTGCTCAATCAATCAGGACCCTCTCACACACACCCCCTTAGAGTTGTGAGCCCTTAAAAGGGACAGGAATTGCCCACTCGGGGAGCTCGGCTCTTGAGACAGAAGTCTTGCCGATGCCCTTGGCCGAATAAACAAACCCCTTCCTTCTTTAACTCGGTGTCTGAGGAGTTTTGTCTGAGGCTTGTCCTGCTACAGGACTACAGGCGCCCACCACCACGCCCGGCTAATTTTTTGTATTTTTAGTAGAGACGGGGTTTCACTGTGTTAGGATGGTCTCGATCTCCTGACCTTGTGATCCACCTGCCTCGGCCTCCCAAAGTGCTGGGATTACAGGTGTGAGCCACGGCGCCAGGCCAGGAGGGGAATTTTCTAGATTAAAGGAGACCAAAGAGAAGTTACAACTAAATGCAGTGAGAAATATTGTTTAGAATTTAAATCATTTTAATAGGGAGGGGGTAAGTGGGGAAATTTGAATATGGACTGTATGTCTATTAGCATATAAGGAATTATAAATTTTCTTGGGTGTGATATGGTACTAATATTCTGCTCTTGGATAGTATATGTAAACAGGGGGATAGGGAGGTAAGAAGGATGCAAATGTTACGAATAATGGGTGTTCTAGTTAGAGGGTATACAGGTTTTATCGTAGTTTTTTTTTTTTTTAACTTTTCCCTAGGGTATTATTATACAAACAGACAGTGGCCAGAACATATATAAAAATAGACCTCTGACCAGTAGTAACCTACAACAACCAGTGCAGGAAGTCAACCCACAGTGACCAGCACAGGAAGCCAGTCCATTATCTCTCTCTTTTTTTTTTTTTGAGACAGAGTTTCACTCTTGTTACCCAGGCTGGAGTGCAATGGCGCTATCTCGGCTCACTGCCTATCACCGGCTATCTCCGGCTCCCAGGTTCAAGCGATTCTCTTGCCTCAGCCTCCTGAGTAGCTGGGATTACAGGCATGAACCACCACGCCAGGCTAATTTTGTATTTTTAGTAGAGACAGGGTTTCTCCATTTTGGTCACGCTGGTCTCGAATTCCCGACCCTCGAACTCCCGACCCTCAGGTGATCCGCCCACTTTGGCCTCCCAAAGTGCTGGGATTATAGCGCCTGGCCAGTCCATTATCTTTAAGCCAGACTTTTAGGAAGTCAGACCACAATCTCTAAGCAACCAGCCCAGGAAGCCAAACAATAACCTCTGTAAAAACCAGACCCAAATGGCTAGGAATTTATGAATAATTAACACCTTTCCTGTTATTTGTTTCTGTTTCCAAGTTAGGATCAACCAGAGAAAGCCAAATATGCATCCCTAACCAATCACATAGGATGCCCCGCTTCTAGTTAGCCTGCCCGCCGCGTCCTCATGCCACAGTCTCCAGTCAGCGCACTCTTGAAGGCTTCCCTTTGTCCACTATAAAGTTTTCCTACGCCTCTGCCTACCTTTGAGTCTCTGCCAAATCACAAGTGACGCTTTTTTGGGTCCTCACTTCCAAGATGGCAAAGAGAAGAAATAACAATGGTCATGCCAAAAAGGGCCACAGCCACTTGCAGCCTATTCGCTGCATGAACTATGCCCTATGCCTACCCAAAGGCAAGACTATCAAGAAGTTCATCATTCAAAACGTAGTAGAGACTGCATCTGTCAGGGACATTTCTGAAGCTAGTATCTTTGACGCCTATAGGCTTCCCAAGTTGTTCGTGAAATTCTGTTACTGTGGCAGTTGTGTCATTCACACCAAGGTAGACAGGAATTAATCCTGTGAAGCTTGCAAGGACCGAACACCCCCACCCTGATTCAGACATATGGATGCTGCCACATGACCCCTACCAAAGCCCATATAAGATGGTGAGTGCTTAAGGACTAAAGAAAAACTATCCTCTAGAGAAAAATAATATGGAAATTATATTTTTAAAAAATCGCAAGTGAAGGCTGCTAACTCCTTTGCTATAGAAAGCTCTGAATATCCTTTGCTTGTTCTCATTAACTGGTGTTCGTTTATTTCCACATTAGGATTAAATTTTTTCCAAATGGAAAGTTGAGGGGAAATGGAAGAAATACAGACAAACAACAAAAAAAGCAATTAAAAATATTGCTAAGATTACAACTAGGAGTCAAGTTGCTCAGCCGAGGAAGTGCTCAGGATGGGCCAGAACACACTGGAGCACAACCAGGTTTGCTGTTGCTAAGTCTGATAAACTAGTAGAAGGGGCTCTTGGAGTTTCCTAGAGTCCAACAGGCCAACTCCAGTGAATTGTGGAGTAAGGGGCTGGAAGAATGAGGATATAACATAAGGTCCTGGGACAACCTTTGATGGTAGGAGGTGGGCTCAGTGTGGACACGGTCAATTGGTCAAAGGTTTATTTGTACTGATAGAGGAGTAAGAACCCTCTCCACAAAGCCAGCCTCTGTCTAGGAGAAACCAGAAACATCAGATCCATGATTGTTGCCCTGGCTTCTCTCCTTGGAATACTTCTTTGAATATTTAAAATTATTATTATTATTATTTAGACTGAGTCTGGCTCTGTCGCCCAGGCTGGAGTGCAGTGGCGCGATCTCAGCTCACTGCAACCTCCGCCTCCCGGGTTCAAGCAATTCTCCTGCCTCAGCCTCCTGGGTAGCTGGGACTACAGGCGCGTGCCACCATGCACTAATTTTTGGTATTTTCAGTAGAGATGGGGCTTCACCGTGTTAGTCAGGATGGTCTCAATCTCCTGACCTCGTGATCCGACCGCCTCGGCCTCCCATATTTAAATTATTCTTAAATGTATAACAGTCTGTGGTTAGAAGATAAGAAATCAATTCGTGTAGGGAATAGAAGTGAGCTTGCCCAATTGTGACAGGGTGAGAATGAGGGTACAGATTCTCAGAGAAGGTGAGGAGCCATGAATACCATCAGAGAAAGACAAGCAGAGAGAGGAGGAGAAACAGCAAAGAGGAAGAAGGCCGTTTGAGAGACAGTTTACACTGCTTAGTAGTTTTGCCTATGGCCAGTCTCTCTGAAAATAATGATAATGAAGATAATACTAAAAATGATTATAATAATAAACACCTATTTCCAAAACAGGGACACTGAGACCTGGCAGAGTTAAATAACCGATTTAGGTTTTTTCTAACCACTGCACTACATACTCTATGTCTATACCTGCCAACAATCACATATCAACTATGACCAAAAGTTTATTTTAATTTGACTTTTCTGCTCTAGAAAAAAGGTAGGCCTACTTGTGTCCCCCTGATGTTTAAAAAAAAAAAAAAAAAAAAAAAGGTAGGCAACTTGCCATTTCCTTAAGCTATGAGGTGTGTCTTTAGGCCCAAAGAGATCATGTTAGAGGTTTTCTCCAGTGAAGTGTCTTATGTAGGCAAATAGAGTACAGCGATTCAATTTTTAATTCAATCAGTTAAAACAAAGCCTTGTAGTTCTCTTGGGAGCAGGAGACTGAGGGTTAAACACCCAGGAGTCTTAGAAGGAACAGCCCTTGTCAGGCTACAGAAGATACGTATTCATCTCACCTTGGGACAACATTGTGAGGCCTCTTCCTGACTCATCCCAAATCCAAGAATATCTGCCACAAATGCCTTACTTTGCCTATCTAAATAGAGCACTTTTCTTCCTTGAAAATGTGTAAGGTCAACAGCATCGTGTTTTACGTTTAAATAATGAAAATTAAAGGAGACAATGAATCATAATAACCTTACAGATTTCTTACAAATTTTGCGATCTTGGACATGAAAGCACTAAAAAATTGTAAGTAAAAAAGCAGACCTGTGGTCAGAGGGTCTAAATCTTACTAAGTAGAGTCGCGTCACTTCTTGGGTTTTCATGAATCAGTGCTTTTTTTTTTTTTTTTTGAGACGGAGTCTTGCTCTGTCGCCCAGGCTGGAGTACAGTGGCCGGATCTCAGCTCACTGCAAGCTCTGCCTCCCGGGTTTACGCCATTCTCCTGCCTCAGCCTCCCGAGTAGCTGGGACTACGAATCAGTGCTTTTTTTCAATGTTCTCATCTACGGCTTACTTGCTATAAGAAATGGGTACGAGATCTTTCTTAGTTAAATAATTGCTTAGTTTCTGTTCACCAGCTTATATAAACAAGGTTTCTAAAAATTAAAAACAATCTTTTCTAAAAAGTCGTATTATTTTCATACCAACTGTGTATAAATCTGTGTATGTCTTTAGGGAAGGATTAAACTCTTCTTCCTCAACACCCCTTTTCCCTGTTTGCTTCTACCTCTGGACCTTGGAGAGTGAGGGAGTAACTCCAGAAAGGCAAGTTTAGAGGTTTGGGGATCTGGATTGAGAAAGGAAAAAATCGTGGAAAATCTCTTCTCACCTCCGTCCCTGGATTTTACCACCATATTAAGCCGAAGGAGTGCACTACAATTTCCTTGTCCATCAGACGCCCTCCGTAGACGCCTCATATTTCGGGGAGGTGTGTGTGTGGGGTCGCCCTTGTACCCAAAGATCTGAAATTCTTACATCAACACCATTTCCATGCACCACAGAGGCACAGTAAGCAACGTCTCAAGAGAGTATTAGGGTGAGGAACGGGAAGACAGCCTGGTAGTTGCTGTGCTCAAAGCAGAATCTTTTCAAGGGAGTTACAGAGCCCGAAAATGTTCTCATTTTGTAGGAGAATATCCTGGAATTTTACTCAAGCTAACATCCTATTGAATAGCTAGAATGCTAACGGCACAATACCAATCTATAAGATGAAAGGTAGAAAAATCAAATCCACGCGAGGGCTCCATAGCTCAGGGGTTAGAGCACTGGTCTTGTAAACCAGGGGTCGCGAGTTCAATTCTCGCTGGGGCCTGTGTGTTTTTTTCCCCTCTTGCCCATAGGAATTTTCACATCAGAAGGTAAGCGGGGTCAGACAATGCGGCAGCAGAGTGGCTGTCGCTTGGCACATCTGCATGACTTCAAGTCGGCGCCGCTTCGGCAGTCATTTAGGCCAGGCGGATTCACGCCTGCTACGGAAGCTGCCAGTCTCAATAACTTGGGGCGTGTGGTTTACTTCTGCTGTGCAAATAAGTATGTATTCCTGCCGATAGAAGGCACCCAAGAACCTAGTTCATCAGAAAAATGCCTAATGATTTGAATAAGCCTTGGGGCATAATTTAAATGGTTTTATATCGTGGCTCGTTGGTCTAGGGGTATGATTCTCGCTTAGGGTGCGAGAGGTCCCGGGTTCAAATCCCGGACGAGCCCTCGCTTTTTCAACTCAACAAGGAATGTCGTGTTGAAAACGTCACGACTGCACTTTGCTCTCCCTGTGTACTGTGCTTTGAAAAATTGCAGCCAAAGACTCCCCAGGGATGTGAAACAGCAAAGCAGAGAAAGCCCCAGGTTATCTTTTTTATTCTCTCTGAGAAACTGTAACACATCTTCTTCTCCTTGCCTACCTCTAGCAATCCTGTCAAGTCAAATAAAATAGCGTATGCAAAGTTGCTCGGAAACTTTAGCCCTTGCTAAACACAAGGAGCTGCTTTCTTTCCTGGGAATGAATTGGGAGCTGACACATACTAACATTGTCATCATGTGTAACAGTATGATGTGTTATCTTTTAAAAAAGGTTTATGGCTGGGCGCGGTGGCTCACTCCTGTAATCCCAGCACTTTGGGAGGCCGAGCCGGGTGGATCACAAGGTCAGGAGATCGAGACCATCCTGGCTAAGACAGTGAAACCCCGTCTCTACTAAAAATACAAAAAATAAGCCAGGCGTGGTGGCGGGCGCCTGTAGTCCCAGCTACTCGGGGAGGCTGAGGCAGGAGAATGGCGTGAACCCGGGAGGCGGAGCTTGCAGTGAGCCGAGATGGTGCCACTGCACTCCAGCCTGGGCTACAGAGCGAGACTCCGTCTCAAAAAAAAATAAATAAATAAATAAAAAGGGGTTTATATGTTATTACATAATATTGCCTTTTCTTCTCCTTTTTCCTTTCTTTCCTTTTCCCCCACCCTTTCTGCTTTTTGTTTGCTTGTTTGTTTGTTTTGTACTGTGAGGCAGGCAATGAATTCTGTGAACTCCAGTGGAGCAATCGAGTGATGAGGGAAAGTGTATCTCC
Organism: Papio anubis; assembly: GCF_008728515.1. NCBI lineage: Eukaryota > Metazoa > Chordata > Mammalia > Primates > Cercopithecidae > Papio > Papio anubis. The sequence goes on from NC_044982.1 coordinate 85,708,822, forward strand.
ACAGGCAAATTTTGAAATGTTAACTTTAAAAATCATGTTTTGTGAACCCTTAGCAACTTTCTTTATTGTGTGAATAACTATTACAGAATAAAACGATTCCATTAGAAGTGAACTATAGCCCCTCCTGGAAGCAGATGGACGAACTTACCCACATCAACACTCATCGTCTCTGTCTTCTGTCTTGTTTCAAGGCCCATCTTTCACTTTTCATATTTAAGGGCAGCTCCTTCAGTTTCACATCAGATGAATTTTCCATTTCCTCTCCTTTAGGTAAGGACTTGGTTTCTGAAATCAACATTACCTCCGCACCTCCACCCCCAAGCCCCTAGGAACACACACAGCAGCTATTTCCCCCAGTGTGCCAATCATTCCAATTAGCATACAAACCCCAAACAGCTGCAGTATCACCAATCCTTAAAAAAAACGCCTTCTTAACCACTCTTCCTAATTCTCTTTCTTCTGCATAGATAAAAATAAAAGTTCTTAAAAGTTATGCATTATGTATCTCAACTTCCTGCCCTCATGCTGTCCTCTACCAATTATGATCAGGCCTTTTTTCTCCACCACTCCACTTGAAATGGCTCTTGTCAAGCTTACCAACGACTTTGATGTTTCCAGATCTAAAGGTCACTTTTCAGTCTTCGTCCTACTTCATTTCTCATCTCAGGAGGCTACTTTTCACTCTCTTTTGATGGCACCTCCTCTCCTGACCTCTCAATATTTGAGTGTTATCTTGCTCTCCCCTTGCTCATTGTTTTGTTTCTCTCTCTATACTTATCAAGTCATGAGGCTTAACAAAGCATCGTATACTGATGACTCCTATTCATAAACCTAGACCTAGATTTGTAGATATAGTCACCTGCTTGACCCAGCATGTGAACGAATTATAGGCATCTCAGAATTAACTTGTCTCAAATGATACCCTTGATTTCCTGCCACTCCTCTTCCAGTTGCTCTCCAACCACCACCCGTATCTCAGGAAACAGATCCATCATTTATCCAGTTTCTCCAACATCACATCCAATCCATTGTTCTATCTTCATCTATTTCCCAAAACATTCATTATCACCCTAGTTTAAATTCTCCTTCAACTCTTACAAATCCCATAATAGTCTTCTAATTCATCTTCCTACTTTTTCTCTACTCCCTATTCTAGAGAACGGCCAGAGTTATCCTATTAAAATGTAAGCCAAACAATGCTCTCCTCCACTTAAAAGCAGCCAATAACTTCTCACATTTAGAACAGAATCTGTGATCGAGCTCTTGTGTGTTCCGGTGGTGTCTGTCCCTCTGATAGCAACTGCTTACCCCCTCCTCCTCCTTCTCACTCACTTTCTTCTAGCTATACTGGCTCTCCCGCTGTTCCTCAAATCCATGGGCCTTATTTCTTGTTCCGGACTTTTCATTTACTGTTTCCTTTGCCTAGAACATCACTTCCTCAAATATTTGTATCCCTCTCTCTCTGTCACTCCTTCTGTGCTCAAATGTTACCTCTTTAGAGACAACTTCCTTGACCACTCTTTCCAAAATAGCCTCCAATTGCCATTATACCCTACACTAATTTATTGCTGTTCACAGCATTTATCACTACTTAATATTATTATATGCAGTTCTTTCCTTCTTTCTTTCTGTTTCCCCTACAAGAATATAAGCTCCAGGAAGGCAAATCTTTTGTTGTGCTCGATTTTGTACACTCAGCACTTAGCAATGTGTACTATACATAGTTGGCAATTAATAATGAATAGATGAATGGATGGATGAATATTACCACACTCCTGGGCACACTTGCTGATCTCCAGAGGCCACAATTAAATGGCAATTTATTTCCAGTTTCTGTAGAGTCAGATTGGAATCTTCCTACGGATAATAGCCATAGCTATGGAATTATGTTACAAATGGAAACCTAAATTAAGCTTTCTTGTCTCTGCAGACTAGACGCTAAGCACCTTATATATATTTACTAATTTTCATAATAGAAGTGTGTATTATCTCCATTGTACAAATGAGGAAATAGAGGCACACAAAAGGTAAGCAGCTTGCCCAAGTCACTATTCCACAGTCAGGAATGTAAGAATTGCCACCGGTTGCATTCTAACAGCCCAGCCCACGGTCCCTTCACCATCCTTCCCTCGTCACTGCACTCCTGTCCTTATGCCACATTTGTTTTCTACTCAATGATGTTTTACAGTGTTTCAAGACCATTTTTTGTAATTGTAGGGTTTATTTTTCCAGTTTAGACTGTGAGTTTCCCTTGTGGGTAGGCATTATTTTATTCATCTTTCTGTACTCCTCAAAAACTAGAACAGTGCGAATTACGCTCGTCTACTTAAAGGCAAAGAGCTCAAAATACGCTTGTCCACTTAAAGGCAAAGCAAAGGCTACACATGAATGTTATTAATGTCCTAGCACTTTCCTTCCTTTGGGAAACCATGGATTCAAAAGCATCTTTATGATCTTGAGAGGATTTTACTGTCTTTATGAAGTACTGCACATTATGAAAGACTCAGAAATACGAGACATTCCAAAATAGCGCACAGCTACATTCTTTACCAACTGGAGATACGAGATTGGGTGCTAAAGAAGGGTGAAGAGACTGTGTTAACGTCGTAGCGCCAGTACAGTAATCGGAATACACGGCTGGTTTTTCCAAGGGGAAAAAAAGAAAAGCAACCCACATGGCAGCGGTGGGATTCGAACCCACGCCCCCGAAGAGACTGGAGCCTTAATCCAGCGCCTTAGACCGCTCGGCCACGCTACCAGCCGGCAAACAATCAAGAACATATTCTCTACCCTTTTCTCTCTTACCCTCCCCACCTGCCAACTTCATGATCCTGTATTTGTAGTTTTACCGGATTTTTTCTTTCTTTTCTTTCTGGCTTGTTTAGCTCTCCTTCATCTTTTAAGCCACACTGTTTGAAATTGGTGGAAAGAGCTATAATACATGTTTTGAAAGGTGTCCCGAGAGAGGGAGGGTAATCTTGTCAGGTCTAACGGTTTGGAGCGCCAGCCCCGTGCCAGGTAAGGCGGGTCACCGGGCAGCGTCACGGCCCTCTTCTGCCTCGGGGTCTCTCTACGGAGGGCGCCCTGCGGCGACAGCTTTCGCCGGTCGCGGGCACGGCGGTCGGTACCTGCTAAGGACGAGATGCCTTCCGGCCACCGGATAACTTGGGACGGTCCCTGATTTGCCCGCTCCCTGTTCTGCAGCATCTTTGGCTCACTCGGAAGTGAAAACATGCAGCTAAATTATTCCCGCTGACGCCTGAACAGTGTTCCTAAAAGGGATCTGCAGTCAAAAGGCGCCGCCTTCCGGAATTTAGGTGAGAAAACCTGCAGTGATTAATTTTATCCACTAGGTGTCACCCATGCCCATAGTTATAGAAGACGACAGTGACCAACTGTGGACGTGGCTAAAACTTTCCTTATTGAAGTTTAGTAACGCAAGCAAACTTTACAGGTGGCTCGTTGGTCTAGGGGTATGATTCTCGCTTAGGGTGCGAGAGGTCCCGGGTTCAAATCCCGGACGAGCCCTGTGTTTTATTCTCTCCCAGTCAGCTGGCCCCATAAAGTCACAGATTTTCTGTCGGTGGACAACCCAATAAAACCACGGATTTATTCATGTTAAACACCATCGCACAAAGTAAGCACCGTCTGAAGTTAGTATGCGAGTACCATCTAATGCTCCATTATTTCAAATATATGTATTTCATCTTTAGGCAAAAATGCTCTTTGTCATGGTATTACATTATGAGGATACATATCAGGTGCTACCACATATCATGTAGTATTTCTTTTACATAAGCATTATTTTAAGTCAACCACCTTTTCACTTTTGCAGTTCTTTGTTATTATCCAGGAATTGTTCATTCAGGACAGGCATATTTTAACAGTTTCACATAACCCTCACTTTGTAAGCGCAGGGCCCAGCAGATGGGGCGAAGGTCTTGTCACATAATAAAGCCTGGGCTCCGTCATTCAAGCCTGAGCTCACTGAACTCTTCTGTGTGTGCGTGGGGGTGGGGAACTCGATGGTGTAGCCTCTCGGGAATGAATTTCTCCACAGGGATTTGCAATCGTGTCTGCATATTAGAGTCACCTGTGAAACTTTTTTAACCATCCACTGCTGAGTCAGGCTTTCTCTCTCTCTCTCTCTCTCTCTCTCTCTCTCTCTCTCTCTCTCTCGATGGAGTTTTGCTCTTGTTGCCCAGGCTGGAGTGCAGTGGTGTAATCTGGGCTCGCTGCAACCTCCACCTCCCAGGTTCAAGAGATTCTCCTGCCTCAGCCTCCCAAGTAGCAGGATTACAGGCCTGCACCACCACACCTGGCTAATATTTTGTATTTTTAGTAGAGACAGGGTTTCACCATTCTGGCCAGGCTGGTCTCGAACTCCTACCCTCAGGTGATCCACCCACCTCGGTCTCCCAAAGTGCTTGGATTACCATTGTGAGCCACCATGCCCAGCATAGGAATGGTTATTTTTCAGAAAAAAAGCTCCCAAGATGTAACTGGAATTGCCCTGGGGGCTACATATACTACCAAGTTCCTCTACAGGCCACAGCCAGAGACCATGCAGGGCGGGGTTACTCTATAAGAACCCTGTGTCCTACTCTGCGTTCCTCAGAATCACCCCCTTCTAGCTGGTCCTTGATCTTCCCTAGTTACGTTTTCTTTTGGGTACAACCATGTGCCAAATTATTTTGCCTCTGCAATCCTCCTTACTTTCCAAGCCACAGAAATGGAATGTGGTATGAGCAAGAAACTCAAAGAGGGAAAAGACAGCCTAGTGGTTCACTCTGCTTATTTGAGAAGGGTATGTGGCTGCGTGTGTTGGGGGGAGGGAGGCTTTCACTGTCTATGCAACGGCTAGATCCTCAGAACACCCTCTTCATCTCTATTCCCCCGCTACCAGTGGGGTATTCAGTGTTTACATCCTACAGTTCAGCCAGATGTGTCCTGACTCATCTGATGAACAAGAACTAGAAATCGCAGGTATTTTTCACTTAATTCCTAGCTACACTGTTGAGTATTTAACTTCTGATACTTCCTCAGATATTTAGAAGAACTATGAAACAAATAATCTTGGAATTATCCTTTATTCCTCTCTCTTACAACTCATGTTCAATCCCTTAACGAATGATGTTGGCTCTGTCGTCAGAATATTTCCAGAATTCAAACATTTCTCACCACCTCCTCCACCACCACTGCTCTAGTCGAAGCCATCACCATTTCTCATCTGCCCTATTGCAGCAGCCCTTTAGCAGGTCTCTCTGTTTTGTCCTTGTGCCCTCAAATCTATTTTCCACAAAGTAGTCAGAATGACTCTTTCAAATCCTAGGAGCTTGTTGTTTCTCTGCTTACAACCCTCTGTGCATCTCTGTCATGCTCAGGGTTAGGTTCTAGCCCCAGCTGAGGGCTGAGGGGAGTGGGTGGACGTGGGGCCGGGAGCTGGAAGAACACTCAAGAGACAGCAGGTAAATGAGACATGGCTTTCTTCAGCAGCCCCTTCACAGGGTCAGTGTTACATTTATACACTACACAAACGATAGTGACTGAGAGCCAGGTGGGGAGCTTCTTTATGTTGTGCCTACATGGCTATGATTATATAAGATATGGGACTGTGCGCTTGTGCCCCAATCCCGATGAGTCATCTAGGCTGTTTACCCTGGCCTATGCCTGCTGCCCTATGCCTGCTTAACCGCACACAGCCATGTTCCTCACACTCCACCCCCTAGGACTAGGAATCCTTTTGGTGGGGACCCGTGCACATATGACACACCCTGGACCCATAGGCCACAGCCACAACACAGAGAGGAACAACCTACCACTAATATTCCTACTATGCTACCTATGATTATGAGAGCCCAATGTAGGCCAGAGCCCAAAGACGCCCACTGTCTCTGCAGGCGGTCATCAGTAAGGTGCTCAGTCACCTTAATCTCCTATGACACCCCTTGTAAAGCTGCCATTGTATTCCGGTGATTGTCAGGGATAAATGTACAACATTGTGTCCCTACAAGGGCACAGGTGCCACCTTGGGCAGCTGCGACTATGTCTAAGGCCGTCCGGTTTTGCAGCGCCACCTTCCTGATCTGATCAACTTCATCAGTTAACCAAAGGAGCGCACCTCAGGCCCGAGCTGTGTGGTCTGCAAAGGCTGCAACCTCCTTTTCTACAGTAATGACGCCTGCTCCAGGGATCGTCATTGCTAAGGGATAGAACCACCAGGGGGCCTGCTGCACTGGCAAAAAGCTGGAACACAGTGGCTCCCAGTTATGCCGCGACTAGTCAATGTGGGAAGCACAGTGGCAGGCACATAGGGCCAACCCCAGGTACAATGTCCAGTCCAATTGGCTGGCAGATAGGGCCATCCTGTGTCCCCACAGACCCATAAACTCCCAGGGGGCACAAAGTCCATGCGGGCCTGGCCTTGGTAAGGCCGCTTGTTCCACCACACCCTTGGTGAGGTGACACATGTTATATTTGCACAAACCTCAGTAGGCAACCATCCCACAGTGACTTTACCCCAGTGCTGCTCTATACATTGTGATACCTGCAATGGGGGCACGAAGTGTTCTCCCATTAGCCAGCCCCATCCATCATGGACACTAGGAGTCAGCCAGGGGGCAGGTTTGCCATAGGTTTTGTGATGTCCTCTATCCAAAGCCCGCCCTGTGGCATCCCACCCATTGTCCGTGGGACCCCAAGCTTCTAGCCATGTCCAGTTCTTCACAGAAGCAGGACACACATTCCAGGGCAAACCGTCAGCAGCTGCTGCTGGAAGGGTGGAGCAGATCCAACAGTTGGAGACATTGGTCGCATCAGCGTAGGTGTGGGCCCAGTCCATAGTGCTGTGGGAGCGTGTCAGCCTGTAGCCAGAACAACAAAGCAGGCACAGGTATTAACGGGTAAATCACGTCCCTCAGGCAAAATACAGGCTAACTTTTCTTTTTTGTTGTTTTTTTGAGACAGAGTTTCACTCTGTTGCTGAGGCCGGAGTGCAGCGGCACGAGCTTGGCTCACTGCAACCTCTGACTCCTGGGTTCAAGCAATTCTCCTGTCTCAGCTTCCCAAGTAGCTGGGATTACAGACATGCGCCACCACCCCTGGCTAATTTTTTGTATTTTTAGTAGAGACGGAGTTTCACCATGTTGGTCAAGCTGGTCTTGAACTCCTAACCTCAGGTGATCCACACGTCTCAGCCTCCCAAAGTGCTGGGATTACAGGGATGAGCTACCGCGCCCGGCCAATACAGGCTAACTTTTCTTCTCTGGGTAGCAATGCAGCTGCCAAGGGCTTCTGCCCTGGGTGATGACACCACACCTTCTCAGCTCCCCATGGTTCTTTTGGGGCTTGTACCCAAGCCAAAGTCACAGGGAACTCAAAATAGGCCACATAGACAGTACATATATAGGAGGGTCCCTTCCCTGGCCGGTTCCCCTATGAATGGTCAATCGTGGAGGTCACACATTAAATACCCAAGGAGTCACATGTAAGTCATACTGCAGATGTTCCCCCCAGGGGGCCACAATAGCTAACCATCTGCAATGGGGTGCTTGGAGGGTTCATGGCCAACACCAGCTTTTCTGTTCCCCTGCCTTCAGGGGCGTTGGGGCAGGCAACAATAGATTATTACCATTTGTCCCCATACCTGGTCAGAGGATGGCATCCTTGGTGTGTATCTGTAGCTGGATGGGGATGGTGGCCCAGGGTAACAGGGTCTCCACCAGGGCTGGGCCACCTTTTTGTGGTCGCTCGTTTGAAATTTTAACACAAAATTTTAAGTGATGGTAGGGTAGATGCCCTTAACCAGATGGCAAATGTCTTGCACTGGCCTCTGATCAATTCCTTGCAAGTAATCGGTCCAACCTGGGTGTGGATGTCTGTGCTGCCCTAGTCTGGGGGGTTGTTACCCATGAATGCACCCACGCTGCTATTGGGTAAGTCGTTTGCACAGCGACCGCAGCCCATTCTGTCAAGCTCTCACAGGCCTGAAGAGCAACATATACAGCAGCTACATGCTTCTCTATCAGTGAATACTGGAGCTCAGCTCCCTTCCGCAGCTGGGACCAAAAACCTATTGGCGTAAAGTGCTCCATGCGCTGCCATAGGCCCCAGCTGAAACCATCTGTAGTCACATGTACATCAGGTTCAGATGGGCACCCATGATCAATTCCTTCTAAGTAGCTGGTCCAACCTGGAACTCCAGCCCTGCAAAGATGGGGGAGCAACATGCAACTGTAACCCATTCTTCAGGAATCCGTTATATTGCTCAATCATGCCAGCGGCTTGTGGGTTATAAGAAACATGAAATCCCCATTGTATGTCCATCTGCTGTGCCCACTGTTGTCCCTGCTGTCCAGTGAAATGTGTTCTATCACTTTCAACAGCCAGGGGACAGCCATATAAGGCACATAAGTGTTGCAGGGCTCAAATGGTGTGTTGCTGGTCAGCCGCCCTGCAAGGGTAGGCAAAAAACAAGCCAGTGGCTGTATCTACAGGCATATGTGTAGCCCTGTGATTTTGGCAGTGGCCCACTGGAATCTGTTTCCCATCTGGTTAAGGGCATCTGGCCTAGTTGCTGTGTTACACTGGGCAGTGCCTCCATTTGGGGTATGCCTGAGCACACGCTGGGCACTTCCAGCAGGACTCCAAAATGTCCTGCAACGGCAAAGACAGACTCCAGTGCCTACTGACCTGTTGCATTCGCTTACTCCCTGCATGTCCCAGTTTCCTATGTAGCCACAAGGCTACATCTTGTGTAGGTGCTGACTCTCACCATCAGACCCTGGCCAAGGCATCTGCCTCATCATTACCGGAGGTGGCCAAGGACACATGACCTGACACACGACAGATAGTTACATCTTTCTGATGACCTATTTCCCAGAGGTCGTTCCACGTGGTTTGGCCCAAATGGGCCGATGGCCTACAAGCCAATTCTGTAACTTCTAGGTAGTCAGCCACAAAGTTAAACCTCGACAGACTGCTCAGCTATTGGTGCAAAGTACTATAGGCGACTCCTTCTTAGTAATCACCGTCCACACCCCTCAAAGTTCAGCCCTTTCGCTGCTTTGTCCGCACCCGTTATCAAACCATATGGTATCGGTGCTAGGCTGGACTGCTACAGCAGTCCAGGCAGCAGTAGCACCCCGGCTGGACCTACTTGTATACCGTGCCCCATCAGGAATGGGAGGGCGCCCTTCTTTAAATGGTGATGGCTCAAGGTCTGGGGTGCCTCAGGTCCCATGGCCTTATCTTGCGTTAGGACTATAGGCCCTAAAACCTCTTGTAACTCTGCTGCTAATAGACTTGTACTTAGTATACTCTGCTGTTCTAAGGCACCCCGCTTTGCTAATGTGGATGTCTGTGCTGCCCCAGTCTGGGGGGTTGTTACCCATGAATGCACCCACCCTGCTATTGGGTAAGTCATCCACACAGTGACTGCAACCCTTCCTGTCAAGCTCTCACAGGCCTGAACAGCAGCATATATAGCAGCTAAATCCTTCTCTATCAGTGAATACCGGAGCTCAGCTCCTTTCCACAGCTGGGACCAAAAACCTATTGGCATTCTAAAGAGCTCCATGCGCTGCCGTAGGCCCAGCCGAAACCATCTGTGGCTACATGTACATCAAGTTCAAATGGACACCCCTGATCAATTCCTTGTAAGTCCGGTGCTTGCTGAATGGCCTGCTTGGCAGCCGGAAAGCTTGTTTCAGTCTCATCATCCCAATCCCAGGTAGCCCCCTTTTTTGTTAACTGGTACAACAGTTTTATCATTTGAGTCAAATGGGGCACAAATTCCTGCCAATACCCCAAGAGGCCCACAACAGTCTGCAGTTGCCTCACCGTGGTGGGTCGGAGGCATGCCTGGATTTTATCAATGACAGCCTCTGGTATGGCGTTTGTCTTATCTGATCAAACAACTCCCAAGAATTTGGCAGACAATCCGGGCCCTTGGACCTTGGATTTGTTGACATACCAACCGCATGTTGCCAACTCTTGCCGCAAGAGGGACACTACTGCTTCTTAATCTGCAAGAGAATCAGAGGTTAACATGGTATCATCAATGTGATGAAACAGACAGACCCCTTTTGGACATTTCCAGGCATCTAAGTCCATGGCAACAAGACCATGATAAATGGTGGGGCTATGCACACAGCCCTGTGGCAGCACAGTGAAAGTCCATTGTCACCCTTCCCATGTGAAGACCAACTATTTCTGGCTCTCTGGAGCAATGTCGATGGAGAAGAATCCATTAGCTAAGTCCACTACAAAGTGGCACTGTCCCAGTTCCATTGTCAGGTAGTCCCTCAAATCCATGGAATAGCTGCATGCAGAGGGGGTGTCACCTTATTCACTCCTGGTAATCCACTCTCATCCTCCAAGTCCCATCAGGCTTTCCAACTGGACATACCAGGGAACTGTAGGGGGTATGGATGTCCCACACTATTTGCACCTCCTCTAACTTCTTAATCATCTCAGTTATCTCTGTATGCCCCTCTGACAAATGGTATTGATGAATGGAGATAACCTGTTGGGGTTGTGGCAGAACTTGGGGCTGGTGACGTGTATAAGCCTACGCAGTACCGGCCTTACTACACGAACCTGGAGTCTGAATTCTCTGGCCATGGTGTGTAAGTCCAGACCATGCAAAATGTCCACCCCCAGAATATATTCAGGTATAGGAGAAACATATATAGTGTACAGGCTGGAAGCCAAGATGCAGAGACACAGGTTTCACTTTCACTGACTGGCCCCCATAACCATCAATGAATGCAGCTTTTCCCCGAAACTTACCTGTGTTCCCATAAACAAGACTGCAGTCTGCATCAGTATCTACCAGTGCTAGGATCTGCTGTACATTGGTGGGGGATTAGTGGATTGCCAGTTCCACATGAGGCCGCCAGTCGTCCGGCCCCCCAACCAAGCCAAGCACTTCAGCCAGTTTCTAATCAAACAGGAAGGGCCCGGTCTCTTCACCCATCTGCAAATAGTCCTTGAGCTGCCGTGTCCGGGCAGGCCTGGGCTGAGCAACAGTATTTTGCCCCCTCGGCTATTATCCGTAATTGCTGCTGGGGAGACAATTGCCTCCACAGAGCCAACAGCATTCCATTGGGTTTCCTGTCAGTTTCTTCCCAGCAAGCCCAGCTGCAAGCAAATCCAGCCACATCTGCATACGGGTCACCCGCTGGGGTCCCTTTTTATTTCGTGGGCTGGTTACCTGTGCAGGGGGCATCTTCCCCTTCTTTATAGCGCGGATTCCCCAGTCCCGCTGATGGCCTTCTGCCTCCTCGAGGGCTGCCATAGCAGTAGTCACTTCCTCTATGTGGCACCCCACATATGGAGTAAGAACAGCAGCTAGACAGCCAAAAGCACTCGGAGGCTGCCAGCCCAGCATAAGATCCCTCATTTGGCAGATAAAATGTTCATCATCTAGCCTCTAGGTAATCAGATCAAACATAGCCTGCCGCATACCCATCTCCAGGGATACTTGTACCAAATCAGCATATGATGGCCATTTACTCACAATTTCCGGTATCTCTCCGGCATCATTCCTAACAGTCCATATGGCGGCCATCAGCCCCTCGATTAACATGTGTTCACCTTGCCCTTGTGCCAACTGTCGGCACAGCTGCAGCCACTGATGAAGCGAGGGGTGATTATGATAGAAGCCAGCTTCTCCGTCTCGGAGGCAGAGCGAGAAATGCTGTCAGCCCCTCATCCCCAAAATGGGGTAGACAGGCAAGGAGGGGCTCCGCTGGGTGCTCCCTGCATTGCTTACCTAACTCCTGCAACTCAGTGGGAGTATAAGCACTATAAGAGGTGTATTCCACCACTGTGGGGCAGCCTCTGGGCTCTCCCCTCGGGTCCCATCAGGGGCTCATGTTCTACCTTCTGATGGATCACAGGACAAGCCCGCAGCAGAGGAGCCTCCTCCTCAGGATCAGACCAAGCAGGAGTGTCCCGCCTGGAGGACGGGCTCAAGGTCATGCCAACAGCTGTTTCCCGCTCCTGCTCCAGGCTGTTTATCTGAGCCTCTAAGTGCCCTGCTTGCACCTGGAGGTCCTTTACCCCCAGGTTTTGCTCCAAGCTGTGCATTTGGGCCCCCAGGAACCCAACTTACGCCTGAAGGTGCTTTAGCTGTGCCGTGTCCCGCAGGGACTGAGCCTATACTTCATGCAGTATAGTCAGCAATGCCCATCCAACTCTGCTGGCGAAGGTGCACCCCTTCTTGGTGCTGTGAGCTTCCAATTGCTTCAGTGCCTTCTTCACACTCGCAGGAGACCCGTTCACTGCCTCCCATGTTTCCACTGGGGCCCATCCAAGCAGCGCCTCTGCCACCGGGTACCACAGCTCATGCTGAGGCCACATAGTCTGGTTCTCTCACTATGGAGTGTTCCTTACTCCACTCACCTTCCCCATTCTGCCTGGTGAACCTATGCATCCTTCGTTTCCTTAGACAAGCCTTCCCAGAAAACCCAGAATAAGTGAAGTAGTCTGTTTTGCTTGCATAAAATCCTGCAATTTCCCTTGTGGTCCTTATCATTAACATAATACATTTATTATATTTCTTAGCTTTAAAAAATTGTCTGACTGTTTCATGAGGGCAGAGACAACATCTGTCTGCTTTCCTGTAGAAATCTCTGTTCTAAGCACAGTGCCTGGAATACAATAAATGTTCAACAACTATTTGCTCAATAAATATTGAGTAAATGAAATAATATATTTTCATAGCCAAAAAGAGCTATATTTTGCTCTTCATAATATCAGAGAGCTTTTCTTTATAAAGCTCATTCATCTTTTTGACGGTTACTTTAGTAGAACCAACAACAACAATAAAAAAAAACAAACCTTGAGTTGGGCTGGGCCTGGTGGCTCATGCCTGTAATCCCAGCACTTTTGGGAGGCCGAGGCAGGAGGATCACTTGAGGTCAGGAGTTTGAGACTAGCCTGGCCAACATGGTGAAACCTTGTCTCTACTGAAAATACAAAAATTAGCCAGGCATGGTGGTGCACGCTTGAAATCCCAGCTACTTGGGAGGCTGAGGTGGGAGGATCGCTTGATCTGAGGAGGCAGAGGTTGCAGTGAGCTGAGATCACACCACTGCACTCCAGCCTGGGCAATAAAGCAAGACACCATCTCAAAACAACAAATAACAAGAACAACAACAAACAAACAGAAACCTTGAGTTGGAAGAAAGCCCAAAGAGTTGAGGGAACTAAAAAGAGGAGTGCATGGCAGGAATCTAAAGATGGAGAGAGAGTGGTTTGAGGAGAGGCCATCTATGCAAGGCCTGGTAGGCAGAGGTGAGGACTGTGGTCATTATCTTAAGACTAATGAAAAGCCATTGACACATTTTAGATGGAGAAAGTGGATATCACATAACTGGATTTGTGTTTAAAAAAGATTACTATGGTGCAGTAGGGTTGACAAGGTGTGAAATGAAGGATTTGTATGGCACCCTCATAAGCCCCTGGGCACTATTCCAAACCCCCTACTACTACCTCAGCTGTCCCCTTGTCCAGGTGAAGTAGACAGACTGGGGCCTGTACGTGTCCAGAACAAGCTGCTGGAAACGTGGCTGAGCCCCTGGGAGCTACGTTTCAGCTTTCTAATACACAAGCATAGGGCCCTGCTTCAGAGAACGGTGTAGTCTCAGGTGCTTTTCACCTCTAAAACTGAATTGTTTTCACCTCCTCCATCTCACCAATTCTGCCAACTCCCAGTCACTTTCAAAGGAGGCCAGTGAGACCCATGGAATGAAGCTCAGGGTCACAGAGCTAGTTAGTGGCAGGGCCCGTGTCAAGCCAGGAATCCAGCTTTCACAACTCTCGGCTCACTGCTTATTCTGCTCTAGTTAGGTGGTTATGAAAAGGGAGTTTCTGGGTTTTTTTTGTTTTTCTTTGAGACGGAGTCTCACTCTGTCACCCAGGCTGGAGTACAGTAGCACAATCTTGGCTCACTACAACCTCCACCTCCCGGGTTCAAGTGATTCTCCTGCCTCAGCCTCCTGAGTAGCTGGGACTACAGGTGCACGGCACCACACCCGCTAATTTTTTTATATTTTTAGTAGAGGCGGGGTTTCACCGTGGGAGTTTCTGTTTTTACCACATCTGGGTTCTTTAGGGCCTTCGTGATTATTTGGGGTCAGGGGACAATTATGTTATTTCAAGCCTGGGAGTGCTATGAAAGATATGAATGTCCGGGAGGTGCCATACGGGAAGGCTGGCTAATGGTCCTTCCTCAAGGAGAAATCAAAGGGAACTGTTGAGGGCTTAGCCTGGGAACACACAGGAGAAGCCAGATAAGCTATGATCAAAGCATTCTCAGAAGTGGAAAACTGAAGGCAGGGTCCTACCCAGAAGCTGTTAGAAAGACAGGCTTAGGCAACTTTCCCTTAGCCTGGTCTTCCTTGGGCTACTGCCTGGTGGCAATCATTTCAGAGACACAAGGAAAGTTATAAAGCAAAAAATGACTTGTTTTTCCACAAGGGAGAACAGGACTTCCCATGTGCATAGTACAGGGCTGTCACTGCAGGGCTGAGATTGATGGCTTCGTCAGAACATGTCCTGCCCATGATCAGGAGCAGCTTGTTCTGGACACGCACAGGCCCCAGTCTGTCTACTTCACCTGGACAAGGGGACAGGTGAGGTAGTAGGACGGGGTTTGGAGTAGTGCCCAGGGGCTTATGAGGGTACCGCACAAATCCTTCATTTCACACCTTGTCAAGAAAACAGCTCTGCAATTGCCAAAAGTAGACAATGAACCCTCCAGAGTAGGGGTGTCTCGTGCCTTTTTTCCCCAGTAGTAAGTGTTCCCGATTTAGGAAGGTGTCCCTTCGACCGAATGCCAATTCCTAGGCAAGTTCACAGAACTGCTCCACCACACTCCTGAGTCAGAGCTCCCCCTTCAGGGTCTGGTACTCAGGTTCCAGCTTCCAGGTTGCTACTGCTCCCCTGCACTCCAGGCTGGGAGGCAGAGACCACCTCATATTCCCTCAGGGTAGGGGAAAATAAAACTTGTCGCCAGAGCATTGTCATCTTAGGAGAACGGTCATTGAGTTCATTTTAATTTAGCTCAGAACTTTAGTTTGTAAAAGCAGACTGAGATCTTATAAATAGTCAAATTCTTCCTTTATTCTTTTTTATTACCTCCATTTTAGAGCTGAAGCAATGCAGACCCTGAGCAGTGACATGACTTTCCCATGATCACACCGCTACTCACTGGCAGAAGAGGGGAAACATCTGACATCTTTCACCCATTCATCCACTCCACAAACATTTTTTGATCTCTTCAGAAATACCAGGCAGTGTGCTAGAGAGAACAAGCACATTCCTCTTGCTCTCCAGAGGCCCGCACCATGTAAGGAGAAGGCCAGATAAACCTCCTGTAGCACCACATAGGAAGTTATGTGCTGGAACCACACAGAAAAGCTTCTTGTAGATACTCAAGGAAGAGAGGTGGGTGGTTAGCTTAAGAAAGGGTTCCTGGAGGGACTGATAAAGTCCCACAGCCTTTGCATTGCTCTTAGAAATATTTCTCGATATGTGAACTTACATTGGGTGACTAAGAGTGTGTGTGAACCAGGCTAGATTTCCTCATGAGCAAGGCCTACTTCTACTGCTAGAAACTCAGGATATCATCTGACTCTTTTCATCACCAGAGTAGGAGATGAAAATGGTTCGGGGGGCTCCTTAGTGAAAATAAACAGAAAAGGAAAGAAACCGGGTCCCAATTCAGAGGCACTTTCAACCTTTTAGTCTTGAGAGAGGTGCTCAAAGGTAGCTTCTGGGTGATAGAGAAGTAGGAAAAGGCCAGAAAAATCGTGGAGTTAGGGGAGCACCTTTTGCTTTAAATGACCTTCCTGCATCCAAGGTCTTCCCAGCTCCTTCACTGCCAGTCACACTCCTGGGCCATGCTGCCATTTTGTAGATTTCAAAAGTATTCAAAGAGTAGGTTTCAAATGTTCTCACTATTAAAAAAGGATCTGCACTATTAAAAAAGTAATGCATATGTTAATTTGCTTGATATTATCATCCCACAATGTACTATATATGTCAAAACTTCACATTGAACCTCATAAATATATACAATTATTATTCATCAATTAAAAATAAAAATCTAAATTAAAAAAAAAAGTCTGAGTACATAACCTGGTAGGTTTCCACTCCATAATATAGTTGAATTAGTCCTTAATATTTTCCTAAAGTGTTTTATGTTTTCAGAAAAGTATATATGAATAATTCTGTTTCTGAATGATGGTGTGAATGGAATCTGAAATGCTCACCTTGAACTGTTAAGCCGAGAAGAAATCACCATCTAAGTTCTTTAAGTCACTGGATTACTGATGATGGCTTTGTTTTCTTGTTTTGTTTTTGTTTTTGTTTTTTTTGAGATGGAGCCTCACTCTGTTGCCCAGGCTGGAGTGCAGTGGCACCATCCCGGCTCACTGCAACCTCTGCCTCCTGGGTTCAAGTTATTCTCCTGCCTTGGCCTCCGGAGTACCTGGGATTACAGGCACACGCCACGATGCCCGGCTACTTTTTGTATTTTTAATAGAGACAGGGTTTCACCCTGTTGGCCAGGGTGGTCTCCAACTCCTGACCTCAAGTGATCCACCTGCCTCGGCCTCCCAAAATGCTGGGATTACAGGCATGAGCCACTGCGCCCGGCCTGATGATGTCTTTGTTACAGCAGCTTATCCTTACCCTGTGCACTCTTTCCAAAAGCTTCCAGCTGTGCATCCTTTCCTTCTCACTGGCCCCACATGAATGGGATTACCTTGACTGATTCAGGGCCCAGCAGATTCACACCCAGATCCCCAGCAGGTTCCCTTGAAGCTCATGGTTATATGGGGAACTGGTAGATTCTCAAACAATATTAGCGCTTGGTCAGAAAGGCAGAAAGGGAAAACCTATAACGGCTAGGACTGCTCTGATCATCCTATTTAAATTTGCACAACAGCAGCTGGGTGCAGTGGCTCACGCCTGAAATCCCAGCACTTTGGGAGGCCAAGATGGGTGACTTGCTTGAATCCAAGAGTTCCAGACCAGCCTGGGCGACATAAGTAAACTCCATCTCTACAAAAATACAAAAATTAGCCAGGCACAGTTGTGCACACCTGTGATTCCGGCTACTCAGGAGGCTGAGGCATGAGAATCGCTTGAGCCTGGGAGGCTGAGGTTGCAGTGAGCCGAGATTGTGCTACTACACTCCAGCCTGGGCAACAGAGTGAGACTCTGTCTCAAAAAAAAAAAAAAAAAAAAAGTGCACAGCACTTATTATCCACTAAAACACTAAAGTATTGATCATGTTTATTTTTCATTGTCTATCTCCTTCCACCAGATGTAAATTCCATGAGAGCAGGAATTTAATTTTTAGAAAATACTTATTTGCGAATATACATAAAAGTAGAAAGAATAGAATAATAGATCCTATTACACTTTTCCTCCTAAAAGCAACAATTATGAAAAATTTGCCACATTGATTTTTTTTCTCTCTTCCTGTTTTCCTCCTTCCTTTTTCTTCCTTCCTTTCTTTTCTCTTTATTTCTTGGAAGAAAATACTTGATATCATGTTATTTCACTCTTAGAACTTTTGAATATTATCTCCAAAAAATAAAGACATTTTCTACATAATTATAATTATTATATCTTATAAAAGTAAAATTATGTTCTTAACATAATCTGATGCCCAGTCCATATTCACATTCAAGTAAGATTCAAAATCTGAATATTCTTTTAATCTGTAACAGTTTATCCCTCTTTGTTTTTGTGTGATAGACTTTGTGAAGAAACTGGTAGAATGTCACATAATCTGGACCTGTCTTATTGCTTTCTTGTAGTATTATATAACTTGTGCCTCTTTTCCCTAAATTTCCTATAATCTGGAAGTTAAATCTAAGGCTTAATAAACTAATCTGCTCAATTCTTTGGCAATATTACTGGGTAAACAGTGCTGCGCACTTGCTATGGTACCATATGAGGTGGCACATCATAACTCACCTTCTACTTCTGTTTGGGTGGTGGCAACCAGATCTTCCATTGCAAAGTTCCCCATAGCCTCTCTTTGTGTGTGTGTGTGTGCGTTTTGTTTGTTTGTTTTTTGTTTTGTTTTTGAGATGGAGTCTTGCTCTGTCACCCAGGTTGGAGTACAGTGGCGTGATCTCAGCTCACTGCAAGCTCCGCCTCCCGGGTTCACACCATTCTCCTGCCTCAGCCTCCCAAGTAGCTGGGACTACAGGCGCCCGCCACCACGCCCTGCTAACTTTTTGTATTTTTAATAGAGGCGGGGTTTCACCACGTTAGCCAGGATGGTCTCGATCTCCTGATCTCATGATCCGCCTGCTTCAGCCTCCCAAAGTGTTGGGATTACAGGCGTGAGCCACTGTGCCCAGCCTTATATAGGCTCTCTTTTAATAATTTTACCACTCAGCAAATGCTTTTTGCCTGGCTTAATAATTTCATTAATGATTATAAAATGGCGATTTTCTCATTTTGTTATTCTTTACATGTTTATTCGTTGTCATTGTTCTCTAAAGAAGAGCTTTTCCACAGCACATGGAAGTGATTTGGTTGCCCAGGAATGTAGTTCCTGAAGGAACGGCAGAATAAATGTGCAGTTCTTCTATTTTCATTATCCATTTTCATATTGAGGTACTGATTAGAGCCAGTGGTGGGGACAGGGACCTTTGTCTTTTCACTGGTGTGTCCCAAGGGCCTCAAAGAGTGCCTGGCACAGGTAGTGTTTAATAAATATATGTTGAGTTAAATAATACGTGAATGATAAAAGACCCTTACAATAGGTGACAAAAATCCTTTATATAGTAGGTGTTTGAAAAAAGTCACGTCTTACTACAACAAAGAGCCAAGATTCTGGATCTGAACTCTGTATTCTAGGTGTTTTTACCAGAGAAGTGAATGAGAATGTTTGTCCCTTAGTTAATGCCGTTGGCCACTACAGGTGCCACAGAAAAAAGAAGGAATAAGAACAATACGCTGTCCAGATTCCCTTGGAAATCTGGGGAGGAAGAGGGAACTTTATAATGGCATGAGTTGAAATTCTCCCCAGTGAGAATTAATTCTAAGCCAAAAGAGTCAGAATTAGATTTAATTTTTCTTTCTTTCTTTCTTTTTTTTTTTTTTTGGTGGGGGATAGAATCTCACTCTGTCACCCAGGCTGGAGTGTAGTGGCACAATCTTGGCTCACTGCAGCCTCTACCTCCTGGGTTCAGGTGATCCTCCCACCTCAGCCTCCCAAGTAGCTGGGACTACAGGCATGCACACCACCATGCCCCACTAATTTTTGTGTTTTTATAGAGATGGGGTTTCACCATGTTGCCCAGGCTGGTCTCAAACTCCTGGCCTCAATTGATCTGCCTACCTCGGCCTCCCAAAGTGCTGGGATTACAGGCATTAGCTACTGCGCCCATTCTCAATTAGTGTTAATTTGATATAGAAGCAATACTGTGATATTTTGTTAGAGTCTACACCCAGGAGTGGGATTAAAAGGTCTCAGGTCAAAAACCCTTAATTTTACCAAACATTTTCAGATTACTTTCTAGTATTGCCACGCCAATTTTTATGCCCAGCAATGTTTTTACCAGCACTTGATATTATCTGTTTTTCTAATTCTTGATAACCATTTTTGATAATCTGATGGTTATAAACTATTTCTTTTGTGATTTTAGCTTTCATTTCTTTGCTTACTAATGAAGTGGAGCATTGCTTCTTACCCATTTTGACTTCATCTTCTGAAATTGGCTTTTCTCTGACAATTTTTTCTCCCCCAGGGGTTTCCTGTCTTTTTAGGGCTGACAGGAAGGAGTTCCTTATACGTAGATGCTAATCCTTATGGGGTTTTAGGCATTACAAATATTTTCTTCCAGGCTGCCACACTAGTTAACATTTGGACTCAGCCTCAACTCCTTTTGCAGTGTAATACTCTGGGGATAGGCTTAGTTGTCTCCTTTGGGGAAAATCTTTGTAACAGGGATTGCTTCTCTGCCTGTACACTTAGTGAAGTATCTGTACTTCAGCTACTTGGAAGTTCTGGCAGGAAATAATGAACGCGTTACAGTACATAGATATACTTCTCTGTATACATTGGAATTGCTTCTGCAAGATGTACAAAATCAAATTTTGTTAATTGAAAATTGTGTCAAAAATTAAGCATGCACTTATATCTTTGTGACATTGGGTAACACGTATCCAAAACAGGATAGTTCGAATTCTGAAAGGACACCCAGAATGGACATTTTTGGAAAGTAAATATATTCTCCTGGTTGCTCATTGTCACAATTTGAAATTTGGCTTTCGTTTTTGTATAGAGAGAGAAGCATTTTTTGAAGGCTTCTCCAGTATTCTGTTTTTCCTAGATAATTTTTTACTCAGCAATCATTTTCTTCCTGCCAATTAGAAAGACACAGATATGCACAGAGGAGATTTTGTACCTGTCTCTCCAAAAGAGAAATGACTTCAGGGCATGAAGTAGTAAAACTAAGTCCATTTGCCCATTCCTATATCAACTCACTGGGAGATGATAGCAACAAAAAGAATTCTCTGGTCTCAATACTTTGAACCACTATCTTTTTACTAAACCCTTATCCACTAATCTCCCATGTAGGTTTCCCATGTATACCATGGTTCAGTGGTTCCCAAGTTTTGCTATATATTAGAATCACTTGGGGATCCTTTAGGAGTCCCCAACCCAGATCACACACAATATCAATTAAAGCAGAATGTATCAAGGTGGAAGCCAATATTTTTTTTAAATCTCCCGTTGATTCTACCGTTCAGCAGTTTGGGAACTATCTCCATACTCCTCAAGAGCCCAGGTATTTATCAAGATTAATGTTATTGCTAGGGAATTGTTTTTGTCCTGTGCTAGACACCACGTGGAAATGAAGCTTGCTAAAACTGAAATTCAAGTGTTTGGCACTGACAGGATGGGACTCTTGCTTTCCTTCCCACTTCCTATCTCCACCTTAACCTTTCTGCAACTCATTTATTTGTCAATGAAATGAAAAATTTCATATATTTGTCATAAGGACTGATTGAAAATTTAGAAAGGAGGCAGTACTGTGGCTGGTACACACTGGCCTTCACTAAATGTTCTGAAAAGTCCTCACTTGTTTAATGAGGACACATTCGGGACCTGCCTTACCTGACTCTCTTGCTGAAGGTAACTTCTCTTCCTCCCCAGCGGTGCCCAAGCACACCCTCTGCAGGTCCCTCCCTTTTTCTACTTTGGCCCTCCCCACATTCAACAGGCTCTCTATCAGTTATTGTCAGGGAACAGCAAGACACAAGCGATTTTCTCAAATCCACGATCAAAAGGCTATGTTACCTGTGAGAACGACCAGAAAAATGACAGGTGAGAGGAGCTAGCACAGAGCCAAGCAGGACTGACAGAGGGAGGGACTTGGAAGGAACTGGGAAGAATAGATGAGAAGAAGGTACTAAAATCATGTGCAATTGGGTGGAGTTAAGGTTGAGAAATTACAGGAAAGAAGGTTATTCAGCAATATGAATAACCTTGACCACCTTCTATATGTCCAGCTCTGTGCTGAGCACTTTGAAGGATTTGAGAACTAGGAGATGTGGTCAAAGATGCTGTCAAAGAACTTGTAGAAACAAAACAAATACAACAGGAATAATTTAGAGAACTGCTCAATACCAAACTCTGAGAGCTGACATGGTCAGAAAAGGCTTTCTTGGGGAACTATGCCTCCAGCTGGATCTTGCAAGGTCAGCGTGATTTTAATTAGTGGAGAGAAGGAAAGAAAATATTCCAAGGATGGGGGAGCAGCCAGGGGTTGCAGCAGGAGGAATCTGACTGTCCTTTGCTACTTTCTATCTTCCCTTACTCAACAGCAGTTAAAGCCAAAGATGTGAAGTCACTCTTACCTCTGATGATAATAATGGTGATAATTTTCTTGGTGCTTCTGTTCTGGGAAAATGAGGTGAACGATGAAGTAGTGACGTCAACCTTAGAACACTTGCATGTGGACTACCCTCAGAATGATGTTCCTGTTCCTGCAAGGTACTGCAACCACATGATCATACAAAGAGTCATCAGGGAACCTGACCACACTTGTAAAAAGGAGCACG
Source organism: Papio anubis (assembly GCF_008728515.1). NCBI lineage: Eukaryota > Metazoa > Chordata > Mammalia > Primates > Cercopithecidae > Papio > Papio anubis. Next base: position 85,730,929 of record NC_044982.1, read on the forward strand.
TCTTCATCCATGAGAGGCCTCGAAAAATCAATGGTATTTGCACTTCTCCCAAGAAGGTAGCTTGCCAAAACCTTTCGGCCATTTTCTGCTTTCAGAGTGAGACAAAGTTCAAAATGACAGTCTGTCAGCTCACTGAGGGCACAAGATACCCTGCCTGCAGGTACCACTATTTCACCACAGAGGGGTTTGTTCTTGTCACTTGTGATGACTTGAGGCCAGATACTTTCCTGGGCTATGTTAAATAACTCAAGATCAGCTCCCGAGTCTGAGATCTCTTCTCTCAATGGCATTGGAGCTGGCTGTACCTGAGGCAGACCTGAACCGTGGACATGGGGCAATGCCTTGAGTGGAAGGGGAAGCCACTGGTAATTAATTTATCCTTCCTGTATTGCTTAGTTGGGATTGTTTTATTCTGCTTCAATAAAAGAATCTTTATTGAATTAAACCATAAATTCTACATGTGTTTCAATTTTTTGTCCCTTATCTCTGGGTCGTTTGATGAGAGACAAGACTGAGATTAAGATAAAGTGAATGAGCCACTCACTTTAGATGCAAAATTTAAGAGGGCACCAAAAGACCAAAAACCTAGTAACCTAGATGAATATATTTGATTTCAGTATTTTCTTTTTTTCTTTTTTTTTTTTTGAGACGGAGTCTCGCTCTGTCGCCCAGGCTGGAGTGCAGTGGCCGGATCTCAGCTCACTGCAAGCTCCGCCTCCCGGGTTCACGCCATTCTCCCGCCTCAGCCTCCCGAGTAGCTGGGACTACAGGCGCCCGCCACCTCGCCCGGCTAGTTTTTTGTATTTCTTAATAGAGACGGGGTTTTACCGTGTTAGCCAGGATGGTCTCGATCCCTGACCTCGTGATCCGCCTGTCTTGGCCTCCCAAAGTGCTGGGATTACAGGCTTGAGCCACCGCGCCCGGCCGATTTCAGGATTTTCTTTTTCTTTTTCTTGTTGCCAGGCAGGAGTACGATGGCGTGATCTCGGCTCACCGCAACCTCCGCCTCCCGGGTTCAAGCGATTCTCCTGCCTCAGCCTACCAAGTAGCTGGGATCACAGGCGTGTGCCACTGCGCCCGGCTGATTTTGTATTTTTAGTAGAGATGAGATTTCTCCATGTTGGTCAGGCTGGTCTCAAGCTCCTGAACTCAGGTGATTCGCCCACCTCGGCCTCTCAAAGTGCTGGGATTACAGGTGTGAGCCACAACGCCCAGCCTTGATTTCAGTATTTTAAAAAAAATCAAACTTAATGCAAAAATCTTGGATGCTCAAAATATCTATCACAAAATTTTGAAGATCCAATCTGACAAGGCTAAGATTAGGGTCAGATGAGTTATATGAATAACATGTAGTGCAGGGTCAGATCCTGGTATTTACAATTTTAACATTTGTTCATCAGTGATTATTTTGCATTAAATTTATTTTCTGGCCAGGTGCGTTGGCTCACACCTGTAATCCCAGCACTTTGGGAGGCTGAGGCAGGTGGATCACTTGAGGTCAAGGGTTTGAGACCAGCCTGGCCAACATGGCGAAACCTTGTCTCCACTAAAAATACAAAAGTTGGTCGGTTGTGGTGGTACATGCCTGTAACCCCAGCTACTTGGGAAGCTGACACAGGAGGAGCGCTTGAACCTGGGAGGTGGAGGTTGCAGTGAGCCGAAATCGTGCCATTGCACTCCAGCCTGGGCAACAGAGCAAGACTCTGTCTCAAAAATAAATAAATAAGTTAATTATTAATTAAATATTTTCTAAAATTGGTGCATTAAAATATTATTTATCTTGATTATTGAGTTTTTTGGCACCCTCTTAAATTTTGGTCTTAGAGTGAGTGTCTCATTAACCTCAGCCTAATCCTAGCCCTACTGCTAGCTGTAGAAGCAACAGAGATCACCTCTTAGGGTTTTTTTAAAGATAGCATATACAACTCAAGGAGCATCTGTTTCTGTTCAGCAGCTCCCTTTTTGGCTTCAAATAAAGAAAGGAGCCTGACTGATCTGAAACCATTTCCCTTAAAGACTTTACAGAGACACAGATAAAGATTTCCCAGGAAGGGATTGCAACTCTCAGAGCTCAGTGATCTCCTCTTTGCATCTCCAGAAGGAACAGAGCGGACTTTGAGCCAGACGACTAACTCTTTTCTCTTTTCAGTTCTTACAATTGGACTTACTGCTTAGTTTCCCCACATTCAGCAATAGGCGTAGCATCCTTTCAGCTGGAAGGAGAAGGAAGAGAAAGAGAGGCTTCTAATTCTGGGAATTTCATGAAGTCCTCTTCTTCTCTATTCATTAGTTTCCCTGTCTGTAAAGCGAGGATCTTGAATTAGATAACGTTTCAAGTTCTTTCCAAGTCATTAGTCTATAATTCTATTTCTTAGGTAGTATAGAAAATGGCTATATTATAGCCATTGTTGGAGGGGAGAATTTGTATTGTGAGGTAGTAAGAAATGAGGGGCGATTGGCAAATAAAGGCCAGATTATGTTGCCACTAATTCTGAGCTATGGCATTTCAATCCTGTATGTGAGAGCTAGAGACTCATGCAGTGACCTAGAGCAGGCATGAGTGGGTCACAGGCTTTGGAGAGCACTCTCTGTCCTGATCTTTTCAGTTGAGAGACTTCAGCTGTTCATTGCTCATTTGGACTTAGTTCAAGGTCATATCAAAGAAGAAGGTGCACTTATGCTAGTTGTTAGCTCTGTCTCTTGTAACCATCAAGTTCTATGTGATTGATTAGATTTAGGAGGGGGAGGTGGGGGATAATCGTAAGTGAAGGACAGTTTGCAACCTTGTGAGCAGGCAACGCTTACTCATCTCATGGCTTCTTCCATCTTAGGTGGCTGTTTTTCAGCTGAGTTTTATTTTCTAGTTCTCTGTGGTAATTCTGTTGTCATTGTTGTCTCCATATAATTTTGGGTGTCACCAGGTAAACAGAGTCCTCAGCATCTGAATAGAAACTTAACAGGAACAGGTAGGTGGTCCCTAGCATGTGATTTGTTGGGTCTTGGTAGCATCATTTTCTGGGCAAAACTCTGAAGTGGATGAAATGCATCCTTTAGGTTCCTACATCTATTTTCTGAATTCCGAGTCCTTTTCCTATCCCTCTCCCTAGGTTTCATTGTCTTTTCCTTCCTTTTCAGTGCTTTTTCTCCCCTTCCTCACCAAACTTCCTCTATTCTAATTAAAAATATCTTGCAGATAAAAGTATAACTGAGATGAACCAATAGGATCTATCCTCAGAGTAATTTCATTCAACAGGGATCAACACCAAATTCAAATGAATTATGACATTTTAGACATTTGTAGTTTGGGTGTGTGTGTATCTATATTTATCCATCTGTATCTAAATATGTATATACATATATATATTATACAGATACATAGAATCAGAGTCTCACTCTGTTGCCCAGGATGGAGTGCAGTGGTATGATCAATGCTTACTGCAGTCTCAGACTTTTGAGCTCAAGAAATCTCTCCCCTCAGCCTCCCTAGTGGCTGGGACTATAGGCATGTGCCACCACAACTGGCTTGTTGTTGTTGTTGTTGTTGTAGAGATGAATTCTCACTATGTTGCCTAGGCTAGTCTTGAACTTCTGGCCTCAAGTGATCCTCCTGCATTGACCTCCCAAAGCAATGAGACCACAGGCATAGGTGACTGTGCCCGGCCAGGTATATTTTTTTAATGGGCACCTCTTAGCAGTTTCAGATAAAACCTAGGCAGCTGTGAATGCTGCCCACTTGAAATACATGTCTCAGAAAGACCGGAAATTTCTGCCCTGCTCTTCCTCCTGGTTTTTTTTTTTCTCCTCCTGGTCTTTCTGTTTCCCTGTTATCACCTTACTACTGATGTCAATGGCATAGGATATAGAAGTTTAGGAAACAAAATAAATTCCCTATAAATCCCTCATCCTTTCTCCCTTCAAAATGCATCAGGTCTTTTGTCAAGTCATCCTTGGGCACACACACCTGGATGCATATACTTAATTATTAATAATCTATCAATAATCCATTAACCCAATTAAGGCTTATGTATTCTTGGTGCTAGGTTTTTGCTCTAGTTTCTCACACATACATTTTAAATTCAAATACAATATTTTAAAAGTTCATACATAATAACATCAAATGAGTAGTATAAGAAGGGAATGATTAGAAGTTCAGAGATGTTGGAAATGGGTTTAGTAGACTTAAGCGGTGATGAAATGTGTAAAATAAAGAATGAGATCTGAACTGGGCTTTGAAGGATTTCAAGAGACAGAAAAGTATAGCCATTCAAGAAAGAAGCTAAGTGGGAAAGATGGCATAGGGTATATTAAAAAAAAAAAAGAGAGTCACCCTGATTGACTAAGGCAGGTTTGTGTAGCAAAATAATGGAAAATAAATCCTGATAGGCAGATTGAGATTAGAGCAAGTAGAGCATTGGCTACTGGGCTCAGGGGATCAGACTTCCTACTGTGAGCAAAGAGGAATGTTTCAAAAATTCTGAGTGTCATTGCAAGTTATGTTTTTAGAAAAGTAGTGTATAGAAGAAATTGGAGGGTCAAGAAGGGATGATTAGGAGGGAAGTAAGGGTAATAATGTAGGAGATCAATGTAGAAGGGATGGAGGCTATAGAGGTGGAAGATAAAAAAGAGGAAAATAGAATCATTCTAAAGAGAGAGAAAGAATTATTAACTTAAATAACCATTCTTTCGGGATTTACCAGGATTGACCTCAAGTAAAGGATTTTATATACTAGTAAAGTCATGTTATGTTGTTAACAAATAGTGTTGAGAAATTAGTGTGTGTGCAGTAATTATACACACTGAATAAAACCCAGGCAGCTATGAATGCTGTCCACTTGAATTACATGATTCAGAAAGACTGAGAATTTCTGCTCTGCTCTTCTTCCTGTTTCCTTAACATCTACTCTTTAGTACGATGGTAAACTCTTGATTATTTATACTAACTGGAGGAGTGAAGAACCCAAAACTGTGGATAATTCCATTAAAATTTATAACTTATCCTGGAGTGCAGATTCTTTATTAATCTACAGTTCATTATTTGATTCTGTATGAATAAAAGTATAAATAATTAGAAACTGTGTTTCAGGCTCAAGGAATTTTTAGCCTAACAAGAGGGAGAAAAGATTAACATTAATCGACTAACTAGAAAAATGAAAAAGATCATATAAAATGAAGTGCAACTTAATCTGTGCTGTAGGGTTTCAGAAAACAAAAAAGTCATGGCTGGGTTTTGGTATAAATAGACAGAAAAGATTTCACAGAAGAAGAAGCAATGGTGTTGCCCAGGCCATTGGGATTCTGACTGCCAAATGGACTCTTTGTTCAGTTCTCCCTGAGCTTCCTTGATTCCACATGGTCTCCTGCATTAATCTCATACAATCCTGTCTACCCCTCTGTTGCCCCTCCTTCCCTCAGTTGGACACAACAGCAGAAACTCCCAGGGAACAAACACAATTTCACTTCCAGCTCTGCAACAAAGTGGAATCTTCCTGTACAGGATCCACTTGCTGAAGGAACTTGTCAAGACAGAAATCTTATGACTGAGAATGGTTGGAAAAAGAAGTGAGAGATGGGGAAATGGCGATGTGTGTTTTATTTCGTTTTCAAGTGGCTACCATGTGCCAGGTTCTATATATATGAGGCCATAGGAGATACGGTAATGGTGAGGGATGAGTTGAGTGAGAATTGTGACCCACCATGGAGATTATACACCCCACCAATGAGACGATAGACCAAGGGAAATGGATAAGAAACAAATACTTCGTTGTAGATCTTTAAACATATCACTTTACGTAATTCTCACCATTTTTTTTCAGATGGGGAAACTGGGGTTAAATAAGGTAGAATAAATTATAAGCAGAAAAGCAGGGATTTGAACATGAGTTTTCAGACTCCACAGCTGATCGTGTTTCTATTATATCATAGTTCCATTCACAGATATAAAAATTTTAACCTACATGTAGGGGTTACTCCCAGGAATAACTGTCAGGAGGAAGAAAGAACTACCTCTTTAATCTTCTTCTTATTTTATCTTTCATTTATTGTCTTTACTGCAGAAGAGATTACACTACATCTGAGATGGAGACCTTTCCTCTGCTGCTGCTCAGCCTGGGGCTGGTTCTTGCAGAAGCATCAGAAAGCACAATGAAGATAATCAAAGAAGAATTTACAGAGGAAGAGATGCAATATGACATGGCAAAAAGTGGCCAAGGAAAACAGACCATTGAGATATTAATGAACTCGATCCTGTTAGTTAAAAATACCAGCCTCAGCATGTCCAAGGATGATATGTCTTCCTCATTACTGACATTCAGAAGGTTACATTATAATGACCCCAAGGGAAACAGTTCAGGTAATGACAAAGAGTGTTGCAATGACATGACAGTCTGGAGAAAAGTTTCAGAAGCAAACAGATCGTGCAAGTGGAGCAATAACTTCATCCATGACTCCACAGAAGTGATGCACGGGGTCCACAAAGCCCCCAGCTGCAAGTTTGTACAGAATCCTGGCATAAGCTGCCGTGAGAGCCCAGAACTGGAAAATACAGTGTGTCAACTCACTGCAGACAAACAATTGCCCAGGTGCCAATACCATAGTGTTACCTCATTAGAGAAGATATTGACAGTATTGACAGGTCATTCTCTGATGAGCTGGTTAGTTTGTGGCTCTAAGTTGTAAATCCCACAGAGCTTTAAGACTAGGGTCTTACTAAAGAAGGACCTCTTCATGTTCATTCTTGTTTCTTTCCTTAGTATCTACTCTTTAGCACTATAGTAAACTCTTGATTATTTATTCTAACTGGAGGAGTGAAAAATTCAGAATTGTGGATAATTCAATTAAAATTTATAACTGATACTGGCGTGCAGATTCTTCTCTCTCTCTCTCTCTCTCTGTGTGTGTGTATATGTGTGTGTGAGGAGGGTGGTGGGGTTGGGGGGTGTCTGAAACAAACTGAATTTCATCCTAGTTCAGCTATAAAGCCAAGAAACAAGAGTCCACCTAACTCAGCAGAATTAAGGAAAGAAGGCCTAAAGCCAATATGGACAATTAAAAACTAATTGTACTGCCAATGATACTATTCAGAAAAATAGTGATGAGTGTGACATATATTATTATCACTACTCTCTTCAAAGGGCATGTGCTCACACATGTGTGAACTGATGTATGCACACAACAAAGGGTCTGCCTGTCCTTTAGGAGATGCCAGAGGAAAAAGATCCTTTGGCTTAGCTGTTGCTCTCAGTGTCAATAGCTCCAGCCCTATGCAATCTCCACTCTTCCACCCCCATCTCTATTTCACAGGTTGCAGTAAAGAGAAGAAAATTCTGATTGTAATCTTTATTCAAGCAAAGTCTTGATACCCTGGGGCTGTGGGAGAGGAATGGCAAGCCATGGAAGAATAGAGGAGGCAGAAAGAAAGATGGGAATAGAAAGTCTGTGCCAAGTACCAGGCAGGACTGGTCTTCAACCTTGATGTCTTATGATACTGTAGTTAATTTTGTTCACTACCAGCTATTTGTTTGTAAGCGTTCGTGGTTCATTCTGCATAAAGTATGGGCAGTTATCTTCTTCACTGATGTGTGGCCATATGCTTCTATTCCTCTCCTTAAATCCTCCCTCCATCCTGAGACCCCTCTTTCTTAATGTTCTAATTTTAAATAAATGCATGTAAATGAATGTTATGTCATGGTAACTTCTTTCTTGTACATAATTCTCTATATGTCATTTTCCTCAAACTTTATTATATTTGGTGCAGAATTCTCAATATACTGGAACTGTAAAACATTTACAATCACCCAATATGCAGCATTACAGCAACATTTTTGTACCTTTTAGCTGGCTTTCCCTTGTCAGTGTAGCCGTTGTTTAATCAATGTGGGTTTGGCCAAAGAGGTATATAATTAGGACTCAGTTTGCATTCGGCAGCCAAAGGACAGAGTAATAAAGCAAAATGCTTGGGTCCCAAAGTTCTCTTCTCTGTAGGAGGAGGACTCAGGACCCAGAAAGGAAGATGTGCTTACTAAGTTCCATCCCAAGGGTAGCTCCACATAGCAAGTCTGACACTACCACCTACTCATCAAAAAAAAGGGTGGACTCCATTCACAGTAGAGCAGTCTAAGCAGTCTCCTCTTGTTCAAATTTAGTTCAGATTTGAATAACTTCTTTCCTACAGTAGATTTCCAGCTCTGGCTGAGAGGTATGTCAGCCTCAGAGCCCAACTATTTAAACTCTGGGAGAGTTTTCTGTAATGTGTAAGAAAAAGTAAACGCTGCCTACTTCAAACTGAGTACTCATAGCATCCCTCACCAGAAGAGAAAACAAAGACCCAGAATAGGTGGCTCATTTTGGGCCAGGAGCATCCTTTAAAGAGGCTTAGTTAAGACCAAACCCTTCCACTTCTCTGAACGAAGCGGGAGCTCTGGGTTCCAGTCCTTTGGTGCCCTGATGTACCAGGATCTGTGCCGTCATCATACAATGAGGCCTGAGCAAGGCCGAATGTGGAGTGCGTGGGGAGTCAGTGCTCCCGAGGGCCAGCACCTCTCATCCTTGAAGCGTGTTACACTTTCGACATCCTGTACATCCTCAGATCCTTCATGAGTATGATGGGCATGAGTTTTCAGATTTTAAAGTACTCAGTTTTTATAACGTCCCTTTTCTGCTCCCAAACCGCAGAGAGCTCCTTTTTTTCTCGCAGCTTCACACCTGTTTCTCAGGCTGACTTTCCAGGCCCCCAGTACTCCATTCTCATCTGACCTAGCCTGTCTCCAGTACCTGTCCTATCTCTGCTGTTCTGAGTCTACAGAGGTGGTGTATCCTTGTCTTCACTCCTATGCCAGTTTATCTCCACGTGCTTCCTTCTCCCTTTCTCAGTCTGTCATCTCAGTCCACTCAATTGCACAAACTCCACCTGACTAGATATAGTCAAACAAATGTTCCTTGCACATTTTAGAAAAGTAACTGAGAAGTGGGCTGGATGCAGTGGCTCACACCTATCCCAAAACGTTGGGAGGTCAAGGCAGGTGGATCACTTGAGGCCAGGAGTTTGAGGCCAGCCTGGCCAACATGGTGAAACCCAGTCTCAACTAAACAAAAATCACAAAACTTAGCCAGATGTGGTGGTGCACACCTGTAATCCCAGCTATTCAGGGGGCTGAGGTGGGAGAATCACCTGAACCTAGGAGGCAGAGGTTATGGTGAGCCAAGATCACACCACTGCACTCCACCCTGGGAGACAGAGCCAGACTGTCTCAAAAAAAAAAAAAAAAAAAAAAAGCCGGGTGCGGTGGTTCAAGCCTGTAATCCCAGCACTTTGGGAGGCCGAGATGGGCGGATCACGAGGTCACAAGATCAAGACTATCCTGGCTAACACGGTGAAACCCTGTCTCTACTAAAAAAAATACAAAAAACTAGCCGAGCGAGGTGGCGGGCACCTGTAGTCCCAGCTACTCGGGAGGCTGAGGCCGGAGAATGGCGTGAACCCGGGAGGCGGAGCTTGCAGTGAGCTGAGATCCGGCCACTGCACTCCAGCCTGGGCGACAGCGCGAGACTCCGTCTCAAAAAAAAAATAAAACAAAAGCAAAAAACAAAGAAAGAAAGAGAAGAAAAATAACTGAGAAGTGAATAAGTGTTACATCCCTTAGCTGAAAGAAAACATTAGAGAGCATGAGATGGGATGATAAAGGAGACGGACCCAATTTTAAAAGGGTCATACAAGGGAGAGTCAGGTAGGAGAAGGAAGCTGAGGATGGACAGAGGATGGAAGGATACAGAGGTGTGTGAAAGACACCAACAGCGGTTGTTTAGCCTAAAAGGAGTACCCTTCTTGTCTCTAACCATTCCCTCTGTTTTCCCAAAATAAAGTGTACTAAATATCTCTTAAGCAACAATTATGAGGAAACAAGACCCTGGCCTCAAGTACCCAAGATGGTACTGAGGGAAGGAGGACCTTTGCCACATCACCAGTAAGTCTTCATATGTTCTATGGGCGGGGTTCATCATGCCTTCCAAGAAAGTCATTTCCACTCATTGAGATTCAATTTTCTTATCTACACAAGGAGGAAACTGGATTAGGTCTGGGTTCTTAGGCTTAGATGTGCATCGGGATCACCGTGGCAAAGATTTCAGGTCGCCCATCCAAATCAACCCACCTTGCTCCCAAGGCAAAAGGATGCAGTGAGGCACAGGATGCCCAGCCAGACTGACCTTCCCAGTCTCTGTGAGCAGAAGTAATTCATGCTGCTTCCGAGTCCAGGTCTTACAACACAGGACTGGCCTCCTCTGTGATTTTTGTCTTCTCAACAGCTAGATCGCCAAAATGGACATAAGTGTGCCCCAACTTTAATCATGCAGATAACGGTAATGTCCTAGAAATGGCCTGAACAGTAACATGCAAGGAGGCCACATCCCTGAAGAATTGTTAAGCACAGTTATTTTGCTAGCCTGGATTGCTCATTTGGGGACTGTTATATGAGATTAAAATATTGATATATATTTTATCCACTATACTCTGATATTTCATTCCATGAGTTTAGCCTTATTCTAACAAATTCAATCGCTTCTGGAGTTATTATAAATACAACTCCCTGGGCCCTAATCCCAGAAAGTTGGATTCAAAGATAGGACTATAGCATGTGGTCTTTTCTAAATGCATTAGGTTTGTTGATGTGCTGCAAAGTTTGAACACTACTGGATTAGATGAAGTAAAAGTTTTCTTTTTAATCATAGGACATTCTAGTCCTGATGAAGGAAAAAAGGTTACTGGCTATATATTCAGAGCTTTTGAAGACAACACTGAGGCAAAATAATTCAATTTAACTCAAAGAACTTCCACCTCCTACACAGTCTCCCAGAACTAGCAAGGCAGTCCTTTTATACTGAAAGTCCTTCACTATAGGATACATCTGTGGGCAAACGCAAGATCACTGTAAGAGGAACTCATGTTTCCAAAACAGTGACAAGTTAAAAGAGGTGTCACACACATGAAATGCCTCCTTTTCACTCCAGCAACCAGAGGACTGGCTGGTTTGGGATAAGATGGCTGTTTTAAATCCTTAATCCTTCAGGTTTCAAAATATGCTAAACTTATTTGAAATCATATACAACAATCATTACAAAGATGTTTAATGGTAATAATAATAATAACAATGGAGCTTTTATGATGTGCTAGGTGCTAGTTTATTTACTTTTTATTCTCAGAACAAAGCCCAGGAGGCAAATACTATTATTATTCCCCCTTTAGTGATGAAGAAACAGAAGCACAAAGACTTTAGGCAATGTACAAAGGTCACCCGTGTAATAGGTGGTCCCCCAGGAGCAAACGAGGATAGTCTGATTCTGTAGGCCACACTTTTAGCCACTCATCTTTATTTGATGGAAAAAAGCAAACTTGCTTATAACCATACAGAAAGATAAAGGTAGAATGTTTCCTGAAAAAAATTCTACTTCACAGGATTGTTTTGTGGATTAAATGATTAATTTAATTATGATTAGATAAGAACACTGTGCTAAGTAGATAATTGAAAAAAATTCAATATATCAAAAGGATTGATATCTTTAATACATACAGAGGTCATCAGTTTAATAAGAAAAAGATGTAAATGTAATACAAATTAAATAAGGGGCTATGATAGTTTACCTACCCAATCCACACAAATAAGAGTAAAAATATAATGTAGTGGGGGCACTGGTACAGGAAGGGGACATTCTCATGCAGTCCTCCCAGGAAAGCAAATGGATGCATTTGCTGTCTTTCAGGACAGTTAATGGGGCTTAGCAATGTGAGCTAAGCACCATTCCAGTTTCCAGGCCCTCTGCACATTTGGCTGCTTTGCTTCCTTGTTGACACTCCCGTCTCCTCTTAAACCTCTTTAGGTAAGAGACTTGCCTCAGTCAGCTCTGGCCGAGGTGGTCTTTGAGGTGGCGTCCTCATTAGAGGCTTGAACAGGCCCTGAGGTTTGTCTCACATAGGGTCAAAGGGCATGGCCACAAGAGCTGGCCGAGCTTCCAGGCTCTGCTGCTATGCATGTGTTCCCCTCGTCCTCCCCAGCTCAGGCTGTTCCAGGAACCCCATGTTCTCTATGAGAATGTGGGCTGAGCTGTCTGACCTGTCATATTAAATGTCCCTTCGGCGATCTCTTCTGGGTACAGGAAACAGATGCCTGTTAGAGGAGGAATATGAGGTGGGAGGCAGGGTTGCGAAGATAAAGCCTTGACCTTGCCCACACTAAGTGTGATCACTTGCCCCTTCTTTGTACCTCTCACCTTCTTGTTTCTTTTCTTTTCTTTTATTTTTTTGAGACAGGGTCTCACTTTGCCACCCAGGCTGGAGTGCAGTGGTGTGAACACAGCTCATTGCAGGCTCCACCCCATGCTCAGGTGATCCTCCCACCTCAGCCCTTCAAGTAGCTGGGACCACAGGCATGCACCACTACATATAGCTAATGTCACCTTTCCCCTTTTACCCTTTTATATCCCTTCCTCATCCAACTTCCATGCTCTCTTCTCTTGACTAGCTTGTGCCCTCAATACACAGCTCCCTTTTGCATACTGCCATGACTTTTGTATTCTATTTTCCTTTTAGGCTTTGCACTGTTCAATTTTATGTGTTCTTTTCTGTGTGTCTTGCATTCACACTCACTGTTTGTATAAAGTGACAAGTTGGACAGATTTCTGGAGGCAGGCCAATTATAAGACTTTCATTTAAAGGCCGATATTCAATATGTCTTGGTTTCAGCCCCTGTGGGAGCAGTCCACACACTAATAATGCAGGGCTTGTGGAACATGGGGGCCTACACTGTTTCGCTGAGCGACATCATCTAGACCCATAATCGCCCTCTCTGATTCCCCTTTCCCTCTGGTAGTTCTCTAATCCTGATCCCCTTCTGAGTGGTGTCCCCACTGTGCCCAGCTCTGGAAAGTCTCCTGCTGGGAGGGACTTCATTCACATGCAAACCATGTAAATGATTTGTAATTCACAATTCTACCAGCAATCTAGGAGAAATTCAGTTCCTCAACATTCTTACCAATACTTATTAAAGTTAGTCATTTTAATTTTAGACATTCTGATAGGTGTCTATTGGTATCACATTGTGATTTTAAGTTGCATTTCCCTAAAGACTAATGATTTTTGAGCATCTTTTAAAATGTGTTTGCCATTCATACACCTTCTTTTTTGAAATGTCTGTTAAAATATTTTGCCTATTTTAAAATCGCATTATTTGTATTTTTATTGTTGAGTTTTCTGGATAATAGTCTTTTATCACAGATACATGCTTTGCATCTAAGATAGATGTGTAGTATATACCAGTTTTCTCGTCAATACTGCTTTAACAGCATCCCACAAGTTTTGCTATGCTATTATTGTTTTCATTCAGATCAAAATATGTTCTAACTTCCCTTTTGGTTTCTTGTTTGATCTATGTTTTGGCAGAAAATGTGGTATATCCTGGTGGACGTTCCATGTGCACTTTAAAGGAATGTGTTCTCTGCTATCATTGTGTGTTCTTTAAGTGTCAGTTAGGGGAGGTTGATTGATAATGTTGTTCAAGTCTTCAATATTCTTGCTGATTTCCTGCCTTCCTGATTTACCAGTTATTGACAATAGATATTGAAAACTCAGGCTGCAATTATGGATTTGTCCGTTTCCCCTTTCAGTTCTTTCCATGTTTGCTTCAAGTAATTTGAAGCCATGTTTTCAGTGGCTTGAGCATTTAGAATTGTTCTGTCCTGTTGATTAATGGATCCCATTATCATTTGAAAATGACTCTCTTGAGCCCGGGTAATATTCTTCCTTCTGAAATCCATATAGTCTAATATTAATATAGCCACTCCAGTTTTCTTTTGACCAGCATTAGCAAGGTGTATGTTTTCATATCCTTTTACTGTTAATTTCTTTGTGTCTTCATATAATGTACATTTCTTGTAGATAGTGTATAGTTGAGTCTTATCTGTAACTTACCACAGCCTACTTTCAACCTATATTACTATTTATTTTATTTATTTTTTTAAGAGATGGAGTTTTGCTCTTGTTGCTCAGGCTGGAGTGCAATGGCATGATCTTGGCTCACTGCAACCTCCACCTCCTGGGTTCAAGCAATTCTCCTGTCTCAGCATCCTGAGTAGCTGGGATTACAGGCATCAGCCATCATGCCTGGCTAATTTTTGTATTTTTAGTAGAGACAGGGTTTCACGCTATTGACCAGGCTGGTCTCAAACTCCTGACCTCAGGTGATCCACCTGCCTCAGCCTCCCAAAGTGCTGGATTACAGGCCTGAGCCACTGTACCTGGCCCCCAACTGATATACTACTTCTACAGCATAAGAACCTTACAATAATATACTTCTATTTCTCTCCTGTCAAATTTTGTGCTGATATTGTCATGTATTTTACTTTTATATATGATGTAAACCACATTACACCATATATAATAATTGCCTTTTTTTTCCCTCTGAGATGGAGTCTTGCTCTGTCACCCAGGCTGTAGTGCAGAGGTGCAATCTCAGCTCACTGCAACCTCTGCCTCTCAGGTTCAAGTGATTCTCCTGCCTCAGCCTCCCCAGTAGCTGGGATTACAGGCGCCCACCACCATGCCCGACTAATTTTTGTATTTTTAGTAGAGATGGGATTTCACTGTGTTGGCCAGGCTGGTCTAAAACTCTTGACCTCAGGTGATCCACCCATCTCGGTGTCCCAAAGTGCTGGGATTACAGGTATGAGCCACCGCACCTCGCCAATAACTGCTATTTTTAAGTCAATTATATTTTAAATAAATTTAAATAATGAGAAAAATCACACATAGTTACCATTTGTAACATTCTTTATTCCCTTGTATAGATGTAGATTTCCATTTTCTTCCTGCCTGTATAATTTTTTAAAATACATCTTGCAGTGTGGATTTGCTGGTGATAAATTCTTTGTTTTGTGTTTATTTTGCCTGAGTTTTTGAAAGATATTTTTGCAAAGTATAGAATTTGCAGGAATTTCATTTTTCATACTTTCAGAACTTTAATGATGCTTTTGCATTGTATTCTTTCTAATATTATTTCAGATGAAAAATCTAATGTCAAGTTTATCCTTGTTTCTCTGATCATAACATGTCTGCTTCTTCTTCTTCTTCTTTTTTTTTTTTTTGAAACAGAGTCTTGCTCTGTTACCCAGGCTGGAGTGCAGTGGTACTATCTTGGCTCACTACAACTTCCACCTCCTGGGCTCAAGCCATTTGTTCACCTCAGCCTCCAGAGTAGCTGGGACTACAGGCATGCTCCACTATGCCCTGCTAATTTTTGTATTTTTAGTATAGATGAGGTTTCACCATGTTGGCCAGGCTGGTCTCAAACTCCTGACCTCAAGTGATCCACCTGCCTTGGCCTCCCAAAGTACTGGGATTACAGGTGTGAACCACCACGCCTGGTGCTGACCATAATATGTCTTTTATTTGTAAGATCGGTTCTAAGGTTTTCCCTATCACTGTTTTCTCCCCCTCTCACTTGGAGCACGATGTACCTTGATGTATTTCCTTCATGTTTTGTTCTTGTGACTTGCTGAGATTTTTGCATCTGTGAATGTATACTTTTCATCAAGTTTTGAAAGCTTTTGGCCATTATATCTTCAAAAAATTTTAATTTCCCCAGTTCTCCCCTTTAGAGACTCTAGGGCTACTTGCATTTATTGTATACTATTTTTTCTCACGCAATTTCTAATCTGCCACTAATCACAACCAGTGTATTTTTTTTTAAATTCCACACATTGTAGTTTTTGTCTCTAAAAGTTTGATTTTTTTTTTTCAGTCATCTAAAACTCAACCCATTCTTTTGCCTATGTAGAACTCAACCCATTCTTTTGCCTATGTGGTAACTGTTTCTCTGTGAATTCTGAAATTTGTAATTGCTCTGGTTCGGTTTCCATTGACTGATTGTTCTCCTCATAAAGGTTTGTGTTTTCCTGCTTTTTTACATGCTTGGTAATTTTTGATTGGATTTCAGATGTTTTGAATTCTACATTGTTGGCTTACCTTGTAGGAATATTTGTATATTCCTATAAATCTTCTTGAGTGTTGTTTAAGGATATGTTTAAGCTACTTGGAACCACTTGGATCTTTTTGGATCTTGATTTTATGATTTGTTAGGTAGCTCTGAAGAAGCACTTAGTCTGGAGCTAATTATCAACCACTACTGAGGAGAGACCTTCCTGAGTACTCTGCCTAATGCCCTATTACATTTTACTTTTTCTAGTATGGCTGGTAGGAATAGTCACTATTCCCTCTGATCCTTTTAGATGGTTCTTTCCCCAGTCTCTGGTGATTATCTTCCACATGCGATCAATAGTCCACTGCTGAATGCCTGAGGGGAGCTGTATTAGTCAGGGTTCTCTAGAGGGACTGAACTAATAGGATAGATAGATATATAAAGGGGAGTTTATTAAGTATTAACTCACACAATCACACAAGATTCCACAATAGGCCATCTGCAAGCTGAGGAGCAAGAAGAGCCAGTCTGAGTCTCAAAATTGAAAACCTGGAGTCTGATGTTTGAGAGCAGGAAGCATCCAGCATGGGAGAAAGATGTAGGCTGGGAGGCTCGGCCAGTCTAGCCTTTTCACATTTTTTTTCTGCCTGTTTTATATTTTAGCCCCGCTGGCAGCTGATTAGATGGTGCCTACCCAGATTAAGGGTGGGTCTGCCTTTCCCAGCCCACTGACTCAAATGTTAATCTCCGTTGCCAACACCCTCATAGACACACCCAGGATCAATAATTTACATCTTTCAATCCAGTCAAGTTGACACTCAGTATTAACCGTCACAGGAGCTCTGTGCAGATCTCTGAGGTTATGTCTTGATGCAGCTTTCTCATTTCACATATTCTATCCTAAAGGTTCAAGTTTCTTTGGCCTCTCAGTTGCATGTCCTGAACTCAGGTAGTCTGAAAACTCTAAGTTTACTCTTCCTTCACTTTTGCCTAAAATCTCTATAGACAGTAAGCTGAGTGATCGTAGGGCTCACCTTGTTTGGTTCTCTCTCTCAATGATGAGTGTATTTTGTTGCCTCAGGTTCAGTGTCTTGAAAATAAGTTTTAATGCTTTTTGTTAGTTTTTTATACTTTTGGGTGGGGAAGTAAATCAGGTCTGTATTATCCATCTTGGCTGGAGATGTTCCTAGTTTTTTCCTTTTTTTCTTTTTTAATTAATACATAATAATTGTATCTACTTATAAGATACACTGGATACTTTGATACATGCATACAAAGTGTAATATCAAGTTAGGGTAACTAGGATATCCACTACCTCAAACATTTATCATTTTTTTGTGTTGGGAACATTCCAAGTCTTTTCTTCTAGCTATTTTGAAATGTACAATAAATTATTGGTAACTATAGTCACCCTACTATGCTATTGAATGCTAGAAATTATTCCTTCTACTTAACTGTATTTTTCTACCCATTAACTAGCCTTTCTTACCTTCCTCTTCCACCCTTTCCCAATCTCTGGTAACTGTCATTCTACTTTCTGCCTCCATGGGATCAATTTTTTGGACTCCTGGATATGAATGAAATGTGCAATATTTGTCTTTCTGTGACTGACTGATTTCACTTCACAGAATGACCTCTAGTTCCATCCATGTTGCTGCAAATGACAGAAGTTCATTGGTTCTTTATGGCTGAATAATATTCCATCATTTATATATATTACATTATATTTATTTGTTAATCAGTTGATGGACACTTAGGTCAACTCTGTAACTGGGCTATTGTGAATACTGTTGCAATAAACATAAGCGTGCAGATACCACTTTGATATATTGATTTCCTTTCTTTTGGGTATATACCCAGCAGTGGGATTGCTGGATCATATGTTAGTTTTATTTTTAGTTTTTTGAGGCACATCCACACTGTTCTGTATAGTGGCTAGACTAATTTACATTCCCACCAGCAGTGTATGAACATCCCCCTTTCTCCACATCCTCACCAGAATCTGCTATACATTTTTCTTTTTGATAATAGCCATATTAACTAGGGAGAGGTAATATCTCATTTGAGGACTAAGCTCTGATTTTTTTTTTTTTAATCTTACCCAAATTCCTAGTTAAGAGGTCTGGGGAGTCATGCCCTACAAACCATAATTTCTCATTAAATGGGCTTTATTTAACTGTATATATCGTGGCTTACTTTCCAGTCTGACTCTGGCATAACATTATGAGACAAGGAAGAAAACAAAAATATTTGATCCCAAAACATGTATTAGTCAAGATTCCCTAGAGGGACATAATAGGATAGATGTATGTATATAAAGGGGAGTTTATTAACTATTAACTAACATGATCACAAGATCCCACAATCTTGCAGACAAGATCCCACAAGTCTGCAAGCTTGAGCAGCAAGGAAAGCCAGTCTGAGTCTCAAAACTGAAGAGCCTGGAGTCTGATGCCCGAGCGCAGGAAGCATCCAGCATGGGAGAAAGATGTAGGCTGGGAGCCTAGGCCAGTCTCACCTTTTCACATTTTTCTGTCTGCTGATTAGATTGTGACCACCAGATTAAGGGTGAGTCTGCCCCCCTACAGCCCACTGACTCAAAAGTCATTTTCCTTTGACAACACTCTTGACAACACTCAGGATCAATACTTTGCATCCTTCAATCCAATCAAGTTGACACTCAGTATTAACCGTCACAAGTCCACCCCTTGTCAACTTGAACCCATACACATCTCCTGAGAACACACATAATCTTCAAATAAAGACAATAATAAGGTTATAATTACGCCTGATATAATACAACTATCCTTCGTACAACCGGAAACACACCAATCCCCAATCCAAATACTATTACATAAAGTTAACAATACTTACATGCTGATATGAAGTCAATCAATCTTATGTCACATGATAACGGAAAAGGAAATAAAATGAAGATATTTTCCTAGTAATAGTGTATACATGCACAAACATGCATTTAACAAAAGAAGGAGGAAATACTCATGACAGTTATAGTCCTCGTTTCTGCATCTGGTCGCATGGTCCTGGCTGGTATTGATGACCTTCTAGTACCCATTCTCTATTCCCTTTGCCTTCAGGAAGCACCTCAGCAGGTCGTGGTTTTTTTTCCTGGTGGAGTGACCCAAACCTTCATTCCTGAGGGGTCTGGGCCATTTGTAGTCCTGCCTGAATTGTGCTGTTGTGATTTTTCATTGACCTTAATCACAGGGCATGGTAATACTAAGAGACTTCCTAATGAATCTCCTGTATTCCATGTATACTCTTTCCTTATCTCTGTTGTGGAGTAGTAGACCGATTTCATCTTGATAGCCGGAGTCAATCACCCCAGTCAACACTATAACTCCCTTCTTAGCCTTCTTAGGCTTAAAGATAGGAGGAGCCAAAGCCCAGGTGTCAATCTTAACTTCCACTTTAATGGAATCATTGTGTGTCTCCTGGTGACAGTGTTCCTCCCTCTGGAACTAAGACCTCTAGGCCAACGGAATGTAATATTGTGGGAACAGGAAGCAAATATTTTGCTAGTGAATCACTATGGTTGATGGTGAATGGTGCCACTTCCACTTCCACCTGTTGATTCCTGGACCCGTGAATCCTGGCTATGGGAGAAACAGTACCATATTTTGGAAGCTGATTCAAAGCATACATGGCCTTCTGGAGAACTTTGCCCCAGCCCTCCAAAGTATTGTCACCTAGTTGGCATTGTAATTGTGACTTCAAAAGGCCATTTCACCATTCTATCAATCAAGATGCTTCAGGATATGGGGAACATGGTAAGATCAGTGAAATCCATGAGAATAAGCCCACTGCCACACTGTTTTAGCCATGAAGTGATTGCCTTGGTCAGAGGCAATGCTGTGTGGAATGCCATGACAGTGAATAAGGCATTGTTGGAGTCCACAGATGGCAGTCTTGGCAGAAACATTGCATGCAGGATAGGCAAATCCATATCGGGAGTAAGTGTCTATCCCAGTGAGGACAAACCTTTGCCCTTTCCATGATGAAAGAGGTTTAATATAATCAACCTGTCACGAGGTAGCTGGCTGATCACCCCGAAGAATGGTGCCATATCGAGGGCTCAGTGTTGACCTCTGCTGCTAGCAAATTGGACACTCAGCAGTGACTGTAGCCAGGTAAACCTTGGTGAGTGGAGGTCTATGTTGCTGAGCCTATGCATATCCTCCATCCCTGCCACCATGGCCACTTTGTTCATGGGCCATTGGGCGATGACAGGGGTGGCTGGGGAAAGAGGCTGAGTGGTGTCCACAGAAAGGATCATCTTATTCACTTGATTATTAAAATCCTCCTCTTCTGAGGTCACTCATTGGTGAGCACTCCCATGGGATGCAAATATCTTATAGCTTTTGATCACTCAAAGAGGTCCATCCACATACCTCTTCCCCAAATTTGTCACCAATTTTCCAATCATGCTTCTTCCAAGTCCCTGGCCATCCAGCCAAAACATTGGCTACAGCCCATGAATCAGTATATAATCACACATCTGGCCATTTCTCCTTCCATGCAAAGTGCACAACCAGGTGCCCTCCTTTAAGTTCTGCCCACTGGGAAGATTGCCCTTCACCACTGTCCTTCAGGGATGTCCTAGAAGGGGGTTATAGTGCTGCAGTTGTCCACTTCAGGGTGGTGCCCGCATATCCTGCAGAAGCATCTGTGAACTAGGTCCTAGTCTTCTCTTCCTCTGTCAACTGATCACAGGGAACCCCCCTATGAAGCCATTGGTGCAGGCTGGGGGAGAGAAGGCAGGGTGGCAGGAGTGGAGATCATGGGCATTCGAACCACTTTCTCATGTAACTTACTTGTGCCTTCAGGACCCTCTTGAGTCCGATCGTATATATACCACTTCCATTTGATGATGGAATGCTGCTGTGCACGACCCACTTTGTGGCTAGATGGGTCAGAAAACACCTAGTTCATGATAGGCAGTTCAGGTCGCATGGTGACTTGATGACCCATAGTCAAACTTTCAGTTTCCACCAAAGCCCAGTAACAGGCCAAGAGCTGTCTCTCAAAAGAAGAATAGTTACCTGCAGAAGATGACAGGGCCTTGCTCCAAAAATCCTAGAGTCCTCCACTGTGATTCATGTATGGGGACCTGCCAAAAGTTCCAAACAGCATCCCTATCTACCACTGACACTTCAAGCACCATTAGATCTGCTGGGACATATGGCCCAAGTGGCAGAGCATCTTGCACAGCAGCCTGGACCTGTTTCAGAGCCTTCTCCTGTTCTGGACCCCACTCGAAACCAGCAGCCTTTCGGGTCACTCAACAAATGGGCTGGAGTAACACACCCAAATGAGGAATGTGCTGCCTCCAAAATCCAAATAGGCCCACTAGGCATTGTGCCTCTTTCTTAGTTGTAGGAGGGGCCAAATGCAGCAACTTATCCTTCACCTTAGGAGTGTCTTGACAGGCCCCACACCACTGGACCCCTAGAAATTTTACTGAGGTAGAAGTTCCCTGCATTTTAGTCAGATGTATTTCCCATCCTCTGGCATGCAAATGTCTCACCAATAAGTCCAGTGCATTTGCTACTTCTTGCTCACTGGATCCATTCAGCATAATGTCATCAATGTAGTGGACCAGCAGTGTGATATCTTGCAGAAGTGAAAAGCGATCAAGGTCTCTTTGAATAAGATTATGACACAGAGCTGGAGAGTTGATATACCCCTGAGGTAGGACAGTAAAGGTATATTGCTGGCCTTGCCAACTGAAGGGAAATTGCTTCTGGTGGGCCTCATGGACAGGAATGGAGAAAAAGGCACTTACCAAGTCAATGGCTGCATACCAGGTATCAGGAGATGTGTTAATTTGCTCAAGCAATAAAACCATATCCGGTACAGCAGCTGCAATTGGAGTCACCACTTGGTTAAGCTTACAATAATCCACTCTCATTCTTCAAGATCCATCTGTCTTCTGCACAGGCCAAATGAGAGAGCTGAATGCGAATGTGGTGGGAATCCTCATCCCTGCACCTTTCCATTCCTTGAAGGTGGCACTAATCTCTGCCCTCCTTCCAGGGATACAATATTATTGTTGATTTACTGTTTTTCTAGGTAGAGGTATCTCTAATGGCTTCCATTTGAGATTCCTTTCCCTCCATAATAGTCCTCGCCCTACCAGTCAGGGAGCCAATGTGGGGGTTCTCCCAGCTGCTAAGTATGTGTATGCCAGTTATGCATGTTGGCACTAAGGAAATGACTATAGGATGAGTCTGGGGACCCACTGTAAGTCAGACCTGAGTTAAAACTCCATTATTTATCTGACCTCCATAAGACACTACTTTAACTGGAGGACCACAATGATGTTTTGGGTCTCTTGGAATCAACATCAGCTCAGACCCAGTGTCCAGTAGTCCCCAAAATGCCTGATCATTGCACTTTCCCAATGTACAGTTACCCTGGTAGAGGGCTGGAGGTCTTCTTGGGGAAGGATGGGAGAAAGATTCACTGCATAAATTGTCAGTAATGTAGTGAAATCCTCCCTCAAAAGGACTCAGCCTCCCTTTCATTCAAGGAGGTGTGTAAACTAGCTCACGTCTGGAAATTGATTTAGGGGCTGTGACTCTCTGTTTTTATAATTCAAATTAGTCTTTTGTCCATTCGACCTAGAAGTTTTCTCCTTATATAAATTAAGTAGGAATCAAATTCCTATCAATTTCATTTCTAGGAACACTGTGATTAATTAGCCAATGCCAGAGCTCTATATGAGTCAGACTATTCTTATTGCTGCTTTGCCTCTGCTGTCCATTATGATAGCTACACCCACCCTGCCTTTGATGGTTGAGTGATGCCACTTGGCCTCTGCCACCTCAGGATCCAATTATTCCCACTGTATTTACATTTTGTAGTTGAGTGACTGTGGTTCCCACTGTTAGACCTGACATACAGAGAAGAGCAAGTACAGGGTTCTTCAAAGACGCAGGTGATGCCCTTACAAATCTATTTTGCAAGGCATTGATCAAGGGTATATCTCCTGGACCCTCCCAGCTGGGATGAGTAGGTCTAAAGTGATGAATCCACTCCACCATCCCAATCTCCCTAAGCCTTTGGATTCCTTCCTCTATGTTAAACCAAGGGAGATCATGCATTTCCAGTTTGCTCACAGTGGGCCATCTTTTAATCTGTATTTCAGCTAACCAAGCAAATAAACTATTAGAACTCTTTTTAACACCCTGAGCTGCAATGTGAAATGCACAGTCCCTACTTAGTGGGCCCAAATCAATAAATTCAGCCTGATCCAGCTCTACGTTTCTTTCCACCGTTATCCCATACCCTTAATATCCATTCCCATTCCCTCCAGGTTGCTGTTTATAGAAATTAGAGAACTCAAGCAGTTCTTTTCAAGTATAGCATACCTCCTCATGGGTCACACTCTCAACATCACCTCTAGAGGCCCTCTGGTACTTTAGTCTAGTTATAGATCTAGAAGCAGACAGGAGTGTTAAGGGTGGCTCTTGAGGTGAATCAACATTATTTAGTCTGGCAACTGCCTTATGGGGAGCCATCACCGTTGTCTCAGACAGCACAGGGTTTATCTCCTCAGACAAAGGTGGAAAGGCTGATGGCAGCATGGGTTGGGGAGGGGATGTTACCACTACTAGGGATGGGAAAGCTGTTTATTCTGGCAGAAAATTTTCATCACAGCTTACAAACTCAGTGTCCCCAGCTTCATCAGGGTCCTCCCACACATCCCCATTCCAAGTTGCAGGGTCCCATTCCTGTCAATGCCCTCACTTTAACAGTAGATACCTGGCAAGGCTGTGTGTGCCCCTTTTGTGGCAGGTCAATCACTTGTGTGATAAAAATCTGTGTCTGTTTTTCCACAATTTCAGCTCCTTTTCTATGGGAGAGAAGACTCTCGCTCAAAGCAATCTTAGCAGATTTGTGGCTCAGTACCTGCTTCTGAAGCTGGGAGACCGAATCCCTGAGTTCATGATTATCTTTCATCACTTTGTTCACTGAACTTAGGAACAACTAACAGCTTCATTAAGTTCCTTGGCTCTCCACATATAATCAAAGGTATTATGTATAGAGTCACTAAACTCCTTGCCTCTCCTGAGTGGTGAATCAGGAGTGTCAAGTGCATTTATTTTGCATAAGTCTCTAAACAGTTAATGCCAAGGACTATCAGTGTTTTCCATACTATTAGAAGTACAGTCCTTAGCATTTTGGGGTCTAACCATATTAAGCAGCTAACTCCAGAATCCCCAAAACCAATAAAATAATTCGATCCTTAATATTCTCTTCCACTAGAACCAGTCCCGGTACCAAAATTTGTATTAGTCAGAGTTCCCTAGAGGGACAGATTGAATAGGATAGATGGTTATATATAAAGAGGAGTTTATTAAGTATTAACTTGCATGATCGCAAGGTCCCACAATAGGCTGTCTGCAAGCTTGAGCAGCAAGGAGAGCCAGTTGGAGTTTCAAAACCAAAGAACTTGGAGTCTGATGTTCAACGGCAGGAAGCATCCAGCACGGGAGAAAGATGTAGGCTGGGAGGCTAGGACATTCTCACATTTTCACATTTTTCTGGCTGCTTTATATTCACTGGCAGCTGATTAGATTGTGCCCACCAGATTAAGGGTGGATCTGCCTTCCCCAGCCCACTGACTCAAATGTTAATCTTCTTCGGCAACATCCTCACAGACACACCCAACATCAATACTTTGCATCCTTCAATCCAATCATGTTGACCCTCAGTATTAACCATCACAACATGTTTCTCTGAAATGGCCCTGCAAAGTGTGGGGGAAAATCTGCATTTGTAAAGAATCTCTATTAACATAACTAGATCTTTTTCTTCCAGGCTCTCTCAATCCTGAAGAGATTAACTAAAAGTGTAGCACTTTTTAAAGACCTGGCTTGTTGTTGCTTCTGGTTCTGGGAGAGACTTACAGAGAGCACCAGAATTAAAACATTCCACTAGAACTAACTTGTTGCCCTGGCATTGTTTTCTAGTTGGGGGAAGATTTACAGAGAACACTGGAACTTAAACACTGCTCTAGAAAGAAATCACTGTCCTGTCATTGTTTCCCAGTCTGAGAAAGACATAAGCAAGCACTGCAACTTAATCCTGATCTTTTAGTTGTTTCCAGGCCAGAGAAAGGTTCCATGTGAGCACTTGGGCTTTGTGAAAAACCTGGCTAGGAATTTGGGCCTTCCCACAGATTGTGCCCCCTGTGGTGCTATGATGCCAGCCAATCTCTTCAGTGGGGTATCCTCACTGTTTGGAGCACTGAGTAGACACCATGATTCATGTGCCAGTCACTGCAGTCAACACCTCAATTCACCCCAGGTGGTCCGGTCCTCCTGACACTCCTAATAGTTCCTGTGGGAAGGGACCAGAATGGGGCTTCCCGTGAAAACTCCCAGATTAGTGGTGGGATAGGAAGTTCACCTCCAATTCTCTCCTCTCACCTCAGCAACCATGTGTGTAAGGAAACATTTCTGGAAATAAGCCAGGTTCAGCTGCTTTTTCTTGTGTCCCAATAACAAGAAGCAGACAAACTAGAAAAGAAGGGAATTTATTGCTGTTACAGGGTACAGGGAGAAGGCTGGAGATAATTCCATCAGACCAACTCAAAGTGTTGCAATTTTCTTCTATAGATTGGGGTTATGTGCCTACATGCAGTATAGCACTTGTCTAAGTCTATTGATAACTAATTTTGTTTCAACTAGAAAGTCAGAGGCAAAAAACAAACAAACAAACAAAAAAAGCTTGGTAAGTCTGATTAAGCTGTGAGCACCCCAGTGCCTTCAATCCCGTCTACTGTGGTACCAGAGTGATTATGTCTATCTTATCTCCTTTACAGCTTCGTCTGGAGAGCTGTCCTAGACTCTCCAATAAATCTATTCAAACAGCTGCCTCTGTTACCTTGACTCATCTCAGGACGCGAGACAGGTCCTGGCACTAAGAATGTAAGGCTGTCCCTATTATTTTTGAAAGGAATGAGACACATCCCCCATATATCTCCCAACTTCCTGAGCCCAGCAGAAACACATTCCTCCATATTTCTTTCAAACTTCAGAAAAACACCACCTGGGAAATCTCCGATAAGGACGCAGCGGGAACCAATAAAAAATGCTAAATGTATAATATTAACCAATTGTAATGCTGTAACCGAGAGAATTACCTTGTTCCTCTGTAACTTTACATATCCTGTTTACATCGGGCTATAAAAAGCAAGCACTCGCATTGTTCGGGGCCCTCTTGTATGCTGTGGAATGGAGGGACCAAGTTCGAACTTGTAGTAAAGATCCTTGCCGCTTGGCTTTGACTCTGGACTCTGGTGGTCTTCTTTGGGGAGCAAACGGTCTGGGCATAACATTTTGACTTGCTCCAGGTTAGGGAGAAGCTCATGCAAGGCTCCTACTGACCATATGTTTCATTTCCTTGATGTCTGGGCACCGATTTCCCTAGGTTTAACTATTTGCTCAATGTTAAGGTAGCTCTGTGGAAATTTGTCTATATAAGTGGAGTGCTATGCAGGCCTGTCTGTGTGACTGTCATGCAGGCCTGTCTGTGTGATTGTCAGGGAGAAGTGGCCTGCCACAGAAACGCTCCATGGAAGAGGAAGGGTTGGGGAAGGCTTGGCCGCTTGGGAAGGGTTGGCACAGTCTAAAATGGCTATTTCTCTTACTGGTGGTGGCTTGTTTTGATTCTGTGGACCAAGGGGATTTTGCCACTTCGCCCCCAAGTTCTGTTGCATTCAGGGATTCAGGGTGGTATTTTTGTCTTTGAGTATTTTCTAGTTATGTTTTTTGGTAGGGAGTCATGCCAGAGAATCTTCTACTCTACCACTTTGCTAACTTTCTTGCTCTCTCTTGTTTTTCAAAGCCATGTCTAAAGTATTTTAGTTCTCTAAAAGTATAGGGAGCCTCAGGTGTTGCTTGAGGCTATACCAGACTGGAACCTATTAGTTTCTCTTCACAGACATAAGGACCCAGAGGAAAGAAGGAAGAGACTAGAGTGACTGGCTCACATTGAATACAATCTGAATAAAGACTGGCAGTAAGCATAATATGAACTATATTATGCAGCCCTCTTAAAGTGACATTTTCTACCTTGTCATATGTTATAGATTGGCATTTAACTTTTATTGCTGTAGAAGACTGGAAAAGAAAGGGAGAACTTCTTTGTTTCTACAACATAAGAAGTTGTCATATCTTTGGGCCTTGATGGTTCAAGTGGAAGTTAATAGCATTAGCATTAAATTCTTAGATACCTGAAAGACAGAGGAAAACCTCTGCTCAATATTTAGGCCATTTATAACAGAAAGAGAAACTTTGATAATGCCAATCAACACTCACATATAAGGTACTGAACTTTTTGTACTAGGACAACTGCAGATTCCTGGGTTTCTCTGATTCGGTAAGAAAGGTGGAAAACACCTAGAGTAATAACTGAGCTACATTTTGCTGCCACCTTCAATAGTTGGGGTTTCGGTACAGATATGTTGGATTTAGAGAAGAAATTAACACTTTATTTACACCTGAGTTTGAGAAGATCATTCACACTGCATATGTTTAGAAAGTATTTTTAAACTGTTTGTGGTCTTTGAATCTTATATTTGGTGTCTTTAGAGATTCTTATATTGTTTTTTGTTTATGGTGAAATTTTCTATGCACTCACGTATATGGTATGCGATTCAGTTTATGTGTGTGTAATCAAGTATTTCAGTAATCTTCTTTGTGAATATGCTCTTTTTTTTTTTTTAATAAGAACATCTTTCATTTACTCAAAAACTATGAATAATGTCAGGCCTCTGAGCCCGAGCCAAGCCATCGCATCCCCTGTGACTTGCACTTATACGCCCAGATGGCCTGAAGTAACTGAAGAATCACAAAAGAAGTGCAAATGCCCTGCCCCGCCTTAACTGATGACATTCCACCACAAAAGAAGTGAAAATGGCCGGTCCTTGCCTTAAGGGATGATATTATCTTGTGAAAGTCCTTTTCCTGGTTAATCTGGCTCAAAAATCTCCCCCACTGAGCACCTTGTAACCTCCACTTCTGCCCGCCAGAAACAACCCCCCTTTGACTGTAATTTTCCTTTACCTACCCAAATCCTATAAAACGGCCCCACCTTTATCTCCCTTCGCTGACTCTCTTTTCCAATTTAGCCTGCCTGCACCCAGGTGATTAAAAAGCTTTATTGCTCACACAAAGCCTGTTTGGTGGTCTCTTCACACGGACGCGCATGACAGGTACCAGTCTCAGTTCAATCATGGGTGTAAAGGTTTGAGACATAAATATTGCCTCAAAATGTTTGTGAAAATTTAAAGCTGGTTAAAACCTATATTTTTTCTACTGGATTTAACTAAGAGACACTCTGGGATTTATTCACAAAGGTTAGTCTAATTCTAAGTTTTGAAGTTTTATAATCTGTCTTTTCTCAACCACTTAAACTAAGGCATAAATTTTCCTGATGCTGATGAAAATTGACTTTACTGACATAAACATGTGGGAGTCTGGAAAAATAGCACTTCATATTTAAGAACATGCCCAATCCAGGTCTTAAAACTTCATTTCTTCAATGACATTTTGTTATTTTTTTGAATTTGTAACATTGTCTATTTTAAAGATTAGAATAAAAAATTAACCAGAAATATATCATTCAGAAATAACAACTTATTTTCTATTTTATTTTTTTCTTTTCTTTCCCATGTAATCTATATTTCTGTTAATTGGGAACATGCTATAGATGGAGTGTTTTGATTTTCCCCCAGCTAAACAGCAAAGCACGTTTATTACTTTCGGATTTGGTCTCTATTCCTTTTTTGTGTAATAGGGAACAGCCCTTCTGTGGACAACTGGAATTCTGTTGGGTTTTAATTGTGTAGTTTTGCCTTTACTTCTGAAAGAGGACATGTGTTTCAGGTAGCCAATCAGAGTGCCCCACATCCCTGGATTTATTCATGTGGCAGAAGCACGGCCAATCAGAAAAGTTATTTTCCATGTTGGGTGAAGGTGGGAGAAAATGGCACTTCCTACTGTGACCCTAAATATAAGGCCACAAAGGGGCAGTGTCTCTCCCTGTAATGACGCAGTCATTACGCATATTCACTACGTGAGAATAAAGTGAATGTACAAAGGAGAGTAGAGTGGGAGAGAGTAGAAACAAGAGTCTAGTCAAGAATTTGATTTCTGTCTCCTGCCCTACCTCTTGGACTTCCAACTTCTGTGAGTCAATACAGTGCCCCTTGCATTTAAGGTAATTTGTTTGGAATTTTTCTCACTGTCAACCAGGGAGTCCTACTACTATAATATTATATCACAAAATATTTAATATCTCTAAAATTTTTAATTCTTTTCTTTTTGTCTATTCTCTTTGTTTCTCAGATGATCTAAAATTTTATTGATTAATAAATTTGTAAATTCTGAAAAATAGCCCATTCTAAGAATATGCAATTCTATGAACATAAAATACTGACGGTCCCAATAAATATTAGCTCTTATAATAATAATTATTGTTGCAATGTTTATTGTCATTTCTATAAACACATCAGACTCATTTTAACCTTTCCCTTTCCTACCTTCTTGGATATTTATATTTTAAAATTTCAGTTTTTTTCCCTTTTAAGTAAAATTTGCTGTTTGTCTTTCAATATAAATTATTGCAACTTAGAATTCTAGCTATTGAAATGCTAGAGGAAAGTATCAGCTATTCTTTTTATTGTATTTCTCAAATTTTCCAAAAAATTATAATTTCTTTCTGACAGAAACATCTCATCACACTTTCATCAGCACTGAGTTTGTAAGTTATTACAATTATTGTCAATTTAAAAGATTTAATTTAGTTTTTCCTTTTGTGATTAAGGCTATATAATTATTATATGATTGTGATTTATTGATGCTTCATTATATAAGGTGTTCAAAAAAAATTTTTAATTAATTTAATCTAAATCAGTTTTAAATTTACATTTTAATCTTAAATTTAAAAATTTAAAATACCACTTAATAATCCTTCTGAAATACATTGGTCCTCCTACAAGCCCATTACTTATTCCAATCTTTTCTTTTTACTGTAAACTTCTTATGTGTGTGGTTAAATACAGAGTTCTGATCTGGGGCTCAGAACTTGCATTTTAGGAAGAGAAACTAGATAGACAACCTTTCCAAGGCCTTTCTCAGTCTGCAAATCTAAGTTGCAATAAACCTTCCAAGCAAGTTTAAAAACAGGGAGGAAAAGCAGAGACTTGAACAGGTAATTGTGTGCCCATGTTCATAGCGACATGATTCACAATAGCCCAAAGGAGGAAGCGACTCATCCCATTCTTCCTCCAAGAACATTTGCTGAAAAGGCCAAACATTTTCCCTACTGTTTTCTGATGTTTTCTTTTTCACAAGTTCATTTTAATGCGTATTAAGAAATTCCTTCTTCAACTTTAGTGAACTAAGAATCACCTTTAAATTTGTTTAAAATGCAAATTTCTGGATTCATCCACAGAAATTTCAATTAGTGAGAACCCAGGAAAAACCAAGACGCCTACATTCCCCAGGTAGGCCAGGAGTTTCTGCTGTGTGAGATTACCAGGCAAAAACTTCAGAAACACTGAGTGATCTTGTTTCAACACTATTTATTCTGTGTTCTCCCTCCCTCCCTCACTGCTACCCTGTCTCTCTCTCTGTCTCTCTTTCTCCCATTTACTGTCAATCCTCATTTCTACCACCTGTCCCAGGCACCCTATAAACTACTTTCTGTTTGTCTCTGTAGTGAACATTTGAATAAGAAGAGGAATGAGTGTAGATTGCTTTATGAGATATCAAAATGTTTCACAAAATGATAATAAGTACAGGTACAGTGGAGTGCACCTGTAGTCCAAGCTGCTTGGTAGGCTGTGGGAGGATTCCTTGAACCCAGGAGTTCTGAGTCAACCCAGGCAACATTGTGAGACCGTGACTCTTAAAAAGAAACAGTAAAATTATAATAAGTAAAACAGCATATTATGGCACATCAAAACAGAAAAAAGTGTTCAGAAACAGAATTATGAAATATAGAAAGTAGCTTTTAAAATTAGACATGAGAGAATAGTTTTTCCCAAATAATTGATGCTGAGATTATGTATAAACCATGTGAAAAAAGACCACACTAACTTCTTACTATGCATTAAAATAAATTCCAGATGGTTGAAAGATTTCTAAAAATCTGTAAGAGTAACAGAATGGAGTACAAAACAAAATACACATACTTTGAGATGAGAAAGGATTTTGAGAAGAACGAAACCACAATTGAATTCGTAAATCAGGAATTAAGAAGGTTGCAGATTTAAAAAAGAAGAGAGTGTTCTGGACAGGCCCTATGCATGTTCTCGGGCAGTAGAAAGGGCAGGGCCACAGCTGCCTGAATTCTGCTTTTCACACGTGTACTGTCCATGTTCTCTCCAGATCAAGATGTTGCAGAGGCTCCACGTTCTCCTGAGAATATGTTCTGAGCTCTCTGGCCTGTCACCATGGGATCACTCTTCTGAAGAGACTTCCTGGAGGACACTGATGAGAGTGTGAAAGCAGGGATGGGAGGAAAAGCAGGGAGGGGAGGGACAGTGTGGCACATGGCCACCCCAGAGTGCCCATTCTCACATCACTATTTTACGCAGCTTTTTCTTTTCTTTTCCATTCTTTGCACTCCTATGCTCAACTTTCATATTGTCTCCACTTTCTGATGTGTCCGCCAACATCCACCTTTCTTTAATTCCATCATTCTCTAACCTTTCTACACACATATGAACAAACTCAGTATCCAGCCTAGAACAGGAGGTTTCCATGTCCATCACTGATAGATCAAGGTCTCCAGAGAACGACTGTTAGAGAATCACTCAGGTTGCCACCAAGTAGGACTTCTTTTACAAAGAGCTTGGTAAGGTAAGAAAACTCAGGAGATTGCTTCTGCAATAAAACAGTTGGTTCTTCCTGGAGTGTGGACCAGTTTGTCAAAGCTCTCTGGGGGCTCAAATTCAGTTTTAAGATTGGCCATTTCAGTAGTCACTGTGTTTGACAGCCTGGAGAGGGAGATACAGTCCAGCCTTAGGAGGGGAAACCAGACTGATAGAGGCCATAGAATACCAGCTAAGAACAGATATGTGGAAATTAGACAAAAATAGGCTTGAACCAGGAGTCTGCCAGATCTAATGTAAGATTTTAAGCAACTTCCCTTCACAGAGAGATATTAATAACTTTACCTTCTTTTTGCAACTTTCATTGTTATAACAATAACAATACTAAAAATAATATATTTATTATAGGGTTATTTGGATGATGGTGATAATATACTTAAAGTGCTTAGTCTAGTGCTTGGCACGTAACTCCTCATTATGCTAGCTATTACTGTGTATCATTGTTTTTAGTTTAAGGTGACTTCAAGAATGTATTTTTATCCCAGCTGCTCAAACTTGAACCTTCCTTGATCCCTTTCCCAAGGGCATCTATGGTCAGAAAAGAGCAAGAGGACAAAGAAAGACACGGTTAAGGAATTTTTTTCTTATCAAAGTGGAATGTTTGAAAGGGGAGGGTGGCTCTTTTCTTTTTTTTTTTTTTTTTTTTTTTTATTTATTTTTTATTATTATACTTTAAGTTGTAGGGTACATGTGCATAACGTGCAGGTTTGTTACATATGTATACTTGTGCCATATTGGTCTGCTGCACCCATCAACTCGTCATTTACATTAGGTAGAGGGTGGCTCTTTTCAGAGCAAGTTCTCAACTCCTGGAAACGGAAAAAGATGTATTTGTTTCAGACGGAAGAAGCATGTGAGCCTCCTCTCTGCCTCCCTCCCTTTCTCCTCACTGCTGTCTTGATTTCCTTTCTCCTTCCTTCTCTCCTTAATCTCTTTTTTTTTTGAGGCAGAGTCTTGCTTTGTCGCCCAGGCTGGAGTGCAGTGGCGCGATCTCCGCTCACTGCAAGCTCCGCCTCCCGGGTTCACGCCATTCTCCTGCCTCAGCCTCCCTAGTAGCTGGAACGACAGGCGCCCGCCACCTCGCCCGGCCAATTTTTTGTATTTTTAGTAGAGGCGGGGTTTCACCATGTTAGCCAGGATGGTCTCAATCTCCTAACCTCGTGATCCGCCCGTTTCGGCCTCCCAAAGTGCTGGGTTTACAGGCGTGAGCCACCGCGCCCGGCCTTTAATCTCTCTCTTGCTCCATTTCTTCCTTGTTTCCTTTTCTTCCTCCTTACTTTTATTTCTCTCCCTTTCTCATTCTCCTTCCTTCACCTTTTCTTCTCTTACCACAGCTCTAGGCTGAACTGTAGGCCTAGTAAGGTCATTTCTGTGAATAATTTAGAAGTATTCAGATCGATTATGAGTTGGCGATGTAGAAATGCTCCAAAATCTTAGAGCCCAGAACAGCAATATGTGGCGTAAATGTGCCCCTCACAGGAAATGTGAAGCAAGCACATTATCACAACAGAACATATCTCCTTATCTCTTTTAGTGTCTACAGGAAAAATGATGAGAACTCTGATCACCACACACCCACTGCTCCTGCTTCTATTGCTGCAGCAGCTGCTGCAGCCAGTGCAGTTTCAAGAGGTGGATACAGATTTTGATTCCCCAGATGATGATATGGAAGAATTTGAAGAGTATTTGGAAGAATTTCATAGGACAGGGCCCACCAGACCACCTACCAAAGAAAAAGTCGAAAGACGTGTCATTATCGAACCTGGAATGCCATTATATGATAGGAACTACTGTAATGAAGAAATCATGAGAAAAAATGTTTACCACAAACAGCGTTGTGTGACAGAACATTACTTCCTCCTGATGCAATATGACGAGCTGCAAAAAATCTGTTACAACAGATTTGTGCCATGTAAGAATGGAGTTAGGAAATGCAACAGGAGCAAGGGTCTTGTAGAAGGAGTGTATTGTAATTTAACAGAAGCATTTGAAATACCGTGGTGTAAATATGAATCATTTTATAGGAGGGGCTATGTCCTTATCACCTGTACATGGCAAAATGAAATACACAAACTTATTCCTCATACTATAAATGATCTCGTGGAGCCACCTAAACACAGAAGTTTCCTCAATGAGGATGGTGTCTTTGTCATACCGCCCTAGCAGAGTGTTCTCTGAGAGCTTAGGGTGGGAGGAATAATCCTCTCCATACTGATCCTTATAGATCAAAGTTGAGAATGGTAATTTTGTTTCCATTCACTTTAATCACCCACCTTCCTTTCTTCCTTTCCCAACACCTCACAAAAGCACCATAGCCTCGGTTCACAGACAGTGCTCTGAGATGTGGTCTCATGCAGGTCCCATAAGTTAGCATGCCTTGAATGTGTTATGGATACAGATGCCTGCAGTGGAAGGATGACTGGCACCAAGAGGAAAAGGAAATGGTTGCCTGAAATGTGCTCCGAAGACACATCCATGTGATTCTGTAGTTCAGCAGAAAGAATAAAAAGTGCTTCAATCTAGTGCACTGGCTCTGGTATGGTGATGTGGGGTTTCTCAGTTTGGAACTTTCTTCCTTGTGACACAATTTGGCACCAACAGAACTCAAATCGCTTTCAGCCATTTATGTAATACATCTTTCTAGGGCTGTGTGTGTGGCGATTTCACTTGTCTTATTCTTTCTTACAGGGCAACATGTAGATTCAGATGTGGGCAGCTCAGGATAAAGCCTTTCTATATTTAGGAAGGCAAACTCCCCAAAGGACATTTCTGTCGTCCAGTGTTATTTGTGTGAATTCACACATCTTTACTTTAATTTAGCTTAGATGTTTGTGTTTACAAAATTACAAACAGTTTCTCACTTTTAGAAATAGTCACAATTATCTACAATTATTTTCCTCACTTTCTAGTAGATGTGGCTGCCTCTGAGAATACATCACCTCAGAGAGCGGCTGGAGGATCAGTCCGATGAAAGAAAAGGAGAAAATTATCTCCTTTTCTTCAACTTTCTGTCTTTCTTTTCTTTTCTTTTTTTGAGATGGAGTTTCGCTCTTGTTGCCCAGGCTAGAGTGCAATGGCGCTATCTTGGCTCACTGCAACCTCCGCCTCCCAGGTTCAAGCGATTCTCCTGCCTCAGCCTCCCTAGTAGCTGGGATTACAGGCATGTGCCACCACGCCTGCTTAACTTTGTATTTTTAGTAGAAATGGGGTTTCTCCATGTTAGTCAGGCTGGTCTCGAACTCCGGACTTCAGGTGATACACCCACCTCGGCCTCCCAAAGTGCTGGGATTATAGGCATGAGCCGCCGCGCCTGGCCTTCTTCAAACTTCTTAACATCATGTTACTATTATTGCTTAAAACTTTCTGAAACAGGGATAAATAGTAGGGATGGGGGATGGTAGGGAGGTGTCCAATGCTCTTTGCACGCTTTACCCAAGTCCAGTCTGTTAGTCTCCTCCCATTCCTTACCCCTGTCTTTACACTCAGAGCTGAGCTCCTAATTTATCAATAAGTTGATGTAAGTAAGGGCCTAGAACTAAGGACTGCTAGACTCCATTTTAGTGTCTAAGGGAGGAACACAGGAATTCAAGCTTCTAGGCACTTGTGATGGTTGATTTTATGTGTCAACTTGATTGGGTTAGGGGATGCTCACATAAACATTTTTTTCTGAGTTTAAGTGTGAGAGTGTTTCTGGAAAAGGTTAGCATTTAATCCATAGACTGAATAAAGATCTCTCTCACCCATGCAGGTGGGCATCGTCCTATCTGTTAACGCCTAAATGGAACAAAAAGGCGGAGCAAGGGCAAATGGACTCTCTCTGGTTAAACTGAGACATCCACTTTCTCCTGCTCTTGGACATCAGTGCTTCTGGTTTTTGGGCTTTTATATTCAGATAGAACTTACGACATTGGCTCTCCAGATTCTCAAACCTTTGGGTTTGGACTGGAACTCCATCACCAGCTTCCCAGCTTGCAGATGGCAAATTGTGGGGTTTCTCAGCCTCAATAATTGTGTGGGCCAATTCCACATGAAAAATCTCTTTCCGTGTATCGATATATGCTCTATTGGTTCTTTTTCTCTGGAGAACCATGACTGATACAGCACCAGTCTTCATTTGGAGGCACATGGCTTTTCACTGAAATGTCTGGGTGAATAAGGTACCATCCAACTGTTAGAAATCTCCATGACAGCTTCTAAAACTCAACCTTTTGTACATGAGCTGAAGAAATTCTGCACATGGGCTAGCCTGGCTGTGTTCTACAGACCATCTCTCTGGGTCATGCTCATCTCATTGATCTTGGAGGTTATACAACATAAAATATATTTATAAGAATACAGCCAGGCACAGTGGCTCATGCCTGTAATTCCAGCACTTTGGGAGGCTGAGGCGGGCAGATCACCTGAGGTCAGGAGTTCAAGACCAGCCTGGCCAAAATGGCGAAACCCTGTCTCTACTAAAAATACAAAAATTAGCCAGGCGTGGTGGCCCATGCCTGTAATCCCAGCTACTCAGGAGTCTGAGACAGGAGAATCACTTGAACCCAGGAGGCAGAGATTGCAGTAAGCCAAGACTGTGCCACTGCACTCCAGTCTGGGCAACAGAGAGAGATTCTGTCTCAAAAAAAAAAAAAAAAAAAAGGAAAGAGTGTGGTATAGTACAATAACTAAGACATGAAAACAATCACGATGAACTTTTCTTTCTCCAGGATAGAAAATCTGATCCAAATGCCTTTTAGAATTAGAATCGTAGAAATAGAATAAGGCTCATTTGCACAGATTTCCCCTGTAGTCTAATATTGCACAAGAAACCAAGACCCTGGCCCGTATCCACCAGATTCCCTATGATAAGTCCAAGCTGTAATTTCAGCTTCACTGATTATAATATTTCAAATAGTCATTGTCCAACATATATTAACACTATATCCTCAATAATATCGAACTTCATTATTAAAATGAACATCGTACACGACTTTGACTCACATGACAATTTATTATTTATGCTAGCA
This sequence comes from Papio anubis, assembly GCF_008728515.1. Lineage (NCBI taxonomy): Eukaryota > Metazoa > Chordata > Mammalia > Primates > Cercopithecidae > Papio > Papio anubis. The sequence goes on from NC_044982.1 coordinate 85,767,828, forward strand.
TTCCTTGAGATGATACCCCATTAATTATTTCAATTGTAGTAAAATATACCTGACATAAACTGACCACTTTAATCATGTTAAGTGTGCAGCTCAATAGCATTAGGTATATTCACATTGTTGTGCAACCATCACTATGATCCATCTCCAGAACTTTTTTCATCTTGCAAAACTAAAACTCTCTGCTCATTTAAATAATAATTCCCCTTTCAACCTTTCCACCAGTTTCTGGCAACCACCATTCTCCTTTCTGTCTCTATGAATTTGACTGCTCCGGATACCTCATATAAGTAGACTCATACAGCATTTGTCTTTTTATGACTTGCTTATTTCACCTGGCCTGATGTCTCCAGGTTTTACTCATGTGTCGTAATTTTCTTCTTTTTAAAGGCTCAATAATATTCCCTTGTATGTATATAACATATTTTCTTAGCCATTCATCCACTGAGGATGCTTAAGTTGTTTTCACCATTTGGCTACTGTAAATGTTGCTGCTATGAACATTGACAAACAAATATCTGTTTGAGGCCTTGCTTTCTTTTTTTTTTTTTTTGATGTATGTATGCATAAGTGGAATTGCTGGATCATATGGTAATTCTATTTTTTTTTCTTTAAGAAACTACTATACTGTTTTCCACAGTGACTGAACCATTTTACATTCCAATCAGCAGTGCACTAGGGTTCCAGTTTCTCGAAACCCTCAATACTTCTTTTATGTATATATAATAGCAATTTCAATGGATATGAAGTGGTGATGCAATATTAACTTTAAATTACACTTACTCAGTGAAAGAATGTAGGCAAGGCATTCCCAAGAGTAAGAAAACCTATCAACACAGCATTTTGTTTCCTAACCAAAATAAACCCAACTGGTATTCTCTTTGAAAATTTCTAATGTATATGATGTTATTGAATAAGCAAAGAGGAGAAAAGTCCAGTCCAATCAACAGACAGCACAGTTGTTCCTATCCCCTTGTGTTAGTGGAAGTTGCGAGAGAAAGTAGTAAATGCCATGTTTGCTCATTTCTGCATGCCAGCGTAATTTCACAAAGCCCCTCACTCTATGACAACCTGCAGCTCTTTGAGAAGAATGTTTGAAGATACTTCAGAATAGAGCACACGGTCCCCATGCTCCATATCTGTTTACCTAACTCACTGTATTCCTATGGTCTGTAGAACATAGCCAGGCTAGCCCATGTGCAGAATTTCTTCAGCTCATGTACAAAAGGTTGGATTTCAGAAGGTGTCATGGAGATTTCTAAAAGTTGGATGGTACCTTATTCACTCAGACATTTCAATGAAAATGACACCAGTCCTTGTGTTTTCTTACTCACAAAATAAGGTCTGACCAGGTTAGTGATTATACTTCTGTAATCTATAACCAGCTGTATTCTTACATCCAAATCTTGATGTGATTCTGCTTTAATGTAACTTCTGAGCAACTTTGATGTGATTTTGCATATATTGAATCGTTACCTCCTATAAATTGTGAACTAAAATACTGCATTGGAGCCGTCTGATAGAGCCCCTCTAAAGAGCTGATGCTGAGCTATAGGCCTCCCAGCCGGCAGACCTCAGTAAAACTTCTGAATAAAACTAACGTTAATTATTTAAAAGTTGGATTTTTTTTTTCTTTAGTTGACAGGATTCTCCAGGGGAACAGAATCAATAGAATAGATATATGCAAGGGAATTTATTAGGGAGAATGGGCTCACATGATTAAAAGCGAAGTCCCACAATAGGCTGACGGGCCATATGCAAGCTAGAGAATGATAGAAGCTGGTAGCAAGCCAGGCTGTTAGAGAAGCTTGTCTGAGGCTGAAGGCCTCAGAGCTGCCACAGGGTGGGGAGGTTGTGGGGAGCAAGCAGCCAATTGGATGGTGCCTGCCCACATTGAGGGCAGGTCTTTCTCTCTCAGTCTTATCTGCCAGTCTCCTCTGGAAACTGCCTCACCTGCCACTCTCCTCTGGAAACACCTCCACAGCCATCCCCAGAAACAATGCTTCTCCAGCCATCTAGGCATCCTTCAACCCAATCAAGCTGACACCTAGTTTAACCATTCACACCTTTCTATTCTAGCACAATATTCTTAGATGACATTAGGAAAAGAATAAAACCAAAGCTAGTAACTATCCCTGTGCTGCTCCTTGAAAATCGATGACACTAAATTGAACCCTATTCATTTGCCCTGTAATATTTTGGTATAAGGTTGAATTCATATTCCTGATAAATTCAGAGCCAATAACTTTTATTCATATATATATGTGTGTGTATATATATGTGTGTGTATATATATATATGTAGCAGTCACAATACCTCACGCTGTATCTTCTTTATGATATAAAATTTTTGAAGTTTTTTAATACACCCTTTGACTGTTCATCATTACCTCTTGTGTCACAAGTAAGGGGGTCATATTCTCTGTCCACTGTTTCCTGTTTTTCTGGTCTCACAACAAACAAGGATAAAAAATGAAATCACGTATTTTATGCAAATCTTTCTTTTCTTTCTCTCTCTAAGATGGATCTTTCTCACATGTCTCTGACATAAGATCATGACATCTGTGAACTGTCATATTTTTGGAAACACAAGGAAGCAATGGCCCATCCCCTCCTCATCACATTTGATGCATTCGTTGCATCATTTGCATTGAGTACAAGAAGAAATATTCCACCTAAGTTTCCATAGTTGAAAGATTACAAGCGCTAGTCATCAATATCAAGTTCTTCTTGAAAGATCAAAGGAGATACCTGCAGCAAGCTGAAGCCTCTGGAGCGTGCCTCGAGTCCTATCAAACTGAAGGTAAATTAGTGTTTAACCAAGTGAGATTTTAAATTCAGGGGCATTTCCCATAAGATAGAATGATGACACTTACATGTTTTCCAACCACTAGATTATAACTTCAAGTGAACAAGAACATTCGCAGTGATGGGTATATATACAACATGCTGCCTTACTTAATTCAAAAAATCAAATATTTGATGTTATTCCACTGTCAAAGTTTTTCTTCCTTCTGTTTTTAAAATATGTTCATTACAAGTGGGTATGAGCGACTTATCACTTCAATATATACCCTAGTGTAATAATGCCCGAGTATTTCCATATTGAAACGCATAATATTTTGGCATTCTCTCATTCTTTTCTATCCTCAATGCCTAGTGCCTGCCACTTAATATTCAATAAGTATTTTTAAATGAATGAATACATTACATATAATATAGAATTTTCAATTGTATAAACATTTTGATGAACTAATTTTTTACGCATATTCCACAGCATGCACTGTGTTCACTGTTCAGGTTAGAGATCAACAAAGGGAAGAGCAGCACATTTTTGGATTTTCCACATTGGTTTATCAACCTGTGCAGCAAACGTCAAAATAGAAAGTGGGCTTCTAAGGAGGAGGGAACATTAAGAATATGAAAGGGAAGAATTTCAAGAGAAAATGAGAGTGAGAAAATGAGGGATTTTACCCTGCTTGAGAAACAGGATAGAAGATGACCAAGGGTTGGACATGAAAAGATCTCTAAAGAGATGTTTATGACAGGAAGAAGAGTAAGGTCAGTAAAGGGGCACTGCTAGTACATGGGAACTAAGGCAATAGTGAGTGTTACCCAATGTCTGCGCTTTCAAACCTCCTGCCCCTTTCTGAACGGAGAATGTGGTGGTCACGGGGGAGGGCAGAGGGAGAAAGAAAGTCCCAGGCCTGTGTTCCAATAGTACACATGCCCACTTGTTAATTTTTGGTGGGGCACTGAAAACTTAATAGTTGCCATAATCTATTCCAACTTAAGATATAGGTTGCATCTTTAGAAAAACGGACATTGAAAGCTTATTAGTGAATCATTTGTTGAAATTTTGAGCCCAGCATTTGGAGAAGCTTCTAGTGAAAGAAGTTCAACAAGTAAGTGAAGATCTGAGACTACTGGTCCTGTAGCTTGTAGTAATTAAAATGTAGAAAAAATTAATGCAACAATGATTCCAAAACACAGTAGTTCAAACAAATAGAAGTTTATTTATCAGCAGGGCCCAGTGGCTCATGCCTGTAATCCCAGTACTTTGGGAGGCCGAGGCGGGTGGATCACCTGGGGTCAGGAATTCAAGACCAGCCTGGCCAACATGGTGAAACCCCGTCTCTACTAAAAATACAAAAATTAGCTGGGCATGGTGGTGTGTGCCTGTAGTCCCAGCTAGTTGGAAGGCTGAGGCAGGAGAATCACTTTAAACTGGGAGGCAGAGGTTGTAAGTGAGCCAAGATCGTGCCACTGCGCTCCAGCCTGGGCAATTCTGTCTCAAAAAAAAAAAAAAAAAAAAAAAGAAGTTTATTTCTCCCTTACACAACAATCCAGGGAAAGGTAATCTGTCATGGTGGGAAGCTGGCTTTTCTCCATGTGATCATTGAGGAACTGGGGTTTATCAAGGTTGTGATTCTACCATTTCCCAGTTCTGAGGTGTATCTCGGTCTGGTTGGTTGAAGCCAGCTCACCGCAGATCTATCTGCCTTTCAGTGCATGGGAATAAGAAAAAGTAAAGTAGAGGGAAACCAGATTTCTCTAAAGAAGACATAGCTAAGAATTTGCTCACATTTTTTTCAACTCACATCAACCTGGCCAGAGCATAGTGACATGGACATGTTTAAGGTAGGGAGTTTGGGAAATTCAGTCTGGTTCTAGAAGGAAGAATATGTATCCTGGGAAACAATTACCAGTCTGTCAAACATTTCATCTTACCTAATAAAATTAATTTTCTTTTTTTTTTTTTACACGAAGTTTCACTCTTGTTGCCCAGGCTGGACTATAGTGACACAATCTTGACTCACTGCAACCTCCACCTCCTGGGTTCAAGTGATTCTCCTGCCTTAGCCTTCCAAGTAGTTGGGATTACGGGCATGTGCCACCACGCCTGGCTAATTTTTTATATTTAGTGGAGACGGGGTTTCACCATGTTGGTCAGGCTGGTCTCAAACTCCTGACCTCAGGTGACCCACCCACCTTGGCCTCCCAAAGTGCTGGGATTACAGGCGTGAGCCAACATGCCTGGCTGAAATTTTTTTTCTTATTGTTTGTTATTCAGCTTTAAGCATCTGCCTAGACCCACTCTAGACCTCTGCAGGAATTCTGGGAACACACTCACTACTCTACTGCCTCCTAGTCTGTGCAACTCTATGTAAGGCTGCTAGTGAGACATAGAGTCTTGGCTACTTTTGCAAGGTCTTATCTCAGTCAACTGCAACAGAAGTACAGAATCCATTGCCAACAATTTCTGCCGAGAGTGACTGCTGAAACCTGAGTGCAAAGGCTTGGTTCACTGGTTCTGAACTTCGCCTAATTAACCAGAGTCTCCTGTAAAACTTTTAAGAAAAATGCCAAAGCTCAGGCCCACTCCTGGAGATTTAATTCACTATGTGTGGGTAAGACCTAGCCGTCTGTATTTTTTTAATGTGTCACAGACAATTAAAGGTTCAGCCAGAGCTTTGGATCTTTGGTTAGCGTCATGCCAGAAGTCTAATACTAAAACAAGCCATCAAGAAGATATTATATCCAAAAAAGAACTTTCCTTTACTAAAGATGTATACATCAGGCTATCACAGATGAATGACAATAGCTATTAACATTCTACATCTAGCTAGCTCTCCTTGCTCTGGTCGAAATTAAGCAAACTATTACAAATAACCAAGGAGGCTGGCTGCGGTGGCTCACACCTGTAATCCCAGCACTTTGGGAGGCTGTGGCTGGTGGATCTTCTGAGGTCAGGGGTTCGAGACCAGCCTGGTCAACATGGTGAAATCCTGTCTGTATTAAAAATATAAAAATGAGCTGGGCATGGTAGTGGGCGCCTGTATTCCCAGCTACTCAGGAGGCTGAGGCAGGAGAATCACTTGAACTCAGGAGGCAGAGGTTGCAGTGAGCCAAGATCATGCCACTGCACTCCAGCTCAGGCATTAAGAGTGAGACTCCATCTCAAAACAAAACAAAACAACAACAACAACAACAAAAATAACCAAGGAATGAGAGTCTTTATGGCAGTCTGGTTCACCCTATAGGTGACATGACTGCATCTGGAAGTCCAATTCAGCCGCCATTGTGCAGGGTTATCTTGGAGAGGTTATCTGCCTCTCCACTTATCATCTAGGCTACATGGAGCCTGAAAGCATTTCAAGAAGTCTGAGCATCCCCTCTGATGGTCTGTGATGTGCCTCATAATTTATTCTGATGAGGGTGTAACCTAAGGACTTTTTCCTCAATGTCATCTCCAGTTTACCTAATGAAACTTTTCATTCTCCAAGACTAAGCCTCACCAGAAGAAATTGAGAGATGTATGCCTAATGGTTTTGCTCTCATATTCTCCTTCTATTCTCATTATTGTCATCCCTCTGGTTTTGGCTGGAAATGGGGCAAAGCGTTCTTTTGCTTCTCCTTGTCAAATTCTTTTACTTGCAAGTAACAGTAAACTGCATGGCCTAGCTATCCTAAGTTTTTCTACAAACTTAATTGAGAAATCAGATTTTTTTTCTGTTTCTTTAGAGGTGAGGGTCTCACCATGTTGCCCAAGCTAGTCTCAAACTCCTGGGCTCAAGTGATCTGCCCTCCTTGTAATCCCTCTCAAAATGCTGGGATTACAGGCATGAACCTCTGTGCCTGGCCAGATTTTTTCCTGACAGAAACTAATCTCAGGACTAGGGAAGGAAAATGTGAGATGAGCCTATATTATCTTGTAATTCTAGAAAATACAGAAATATTCTAAAAAGGATAAGGGCCTGAAGGAGCACTTAATGACCAAAGCTGGAACAATTTTAGCACCAGAATAAATTTTAAAATACCATCACATTGGGGATTAAGTGTAAATAAACACATTTTTAAAACAGTGTTGCATGTAAACTCAGAATAGAATAAACATTCATGAAGTCTACACTGCTGTGAGTTTTAACTCAGAATAAAGTAAATATCAAAGCTGGACATGATAATGTGTCCCTAAAGTCCCTGCTACTCAGAAGGCTGAGGTAGGAGGATCCTTGAGCCCAGGAGCCTAGAAATCTAAAAGGTTGAACTCATGGAAGTACAGAGTAGACTTCAACAAACTAGGCATAGAGGGAACACACCTCAAAATAATAAAAGCGTAAATGACAGCCAACATCATACTGAACAAGGAAAAGCTGAAAGCATTTCACCTAAGAACTGGAACAAGACAAGGATGCTCACTTTCACCATTTCTACTCAACATAGTACTAGAAGTCTTAGCTAGAGCAGTCAGACAAGAGAAAGATAAAGGAAATTCAACTTGGAAAAGAGGAGATTGAACTATCTCTATTTCCAATGATATGATCTTATACCTTGATATGATCTTATACCTAGAAAACCCTAAAGACTCCTCCAAAAGACTCCTCGATCCAATGAATGAATTCAGTAACCTCTCAGGGAACAAAATCAATACACACAAATTAGTTGCACTGTTATACCAACAATGACCAAGATGAGAATCAAATCAAGAATTCAATCCCTTTTACAATAGCTACAAAAAATAAAATGCCTAGGGATATACTTAACCAAGGATGTAAAAGGAGAACTACAAAACACTGCTGAAAGAAATTGTAGATGTCACAAACAAATGGAAATACATCCCATGCTCATAGATTGGACGAATCAATATTGTAAAATGACCATACTGCCCAAAGCAATCTATAGATTCAATGTAATTCCTGTCAAAATATCAACATAATTTTTCACAGAATTAGAAAAATAATTCTAAAATTAACATGGAACAAACAAACGAAAAAAGAGCCTGAATAGCTCTCCTATTCAGGATCTTAAGCGAAAAGCAATCCTAAACGAAAAGAACAAATCTGGAGTAATCACATGACCTGACTTCAAATTATACTACAAACCAACATGGTACTGGTATAAAAGTAGACACAGAGACTAATGAAACACACTAGAGAACACAGAAATAAAGCCAAATGCTTACAAACAACTAATCTTTGACAAAGCAAACAAAAACGTAAATAAGGGAAAGGACACCCTATTCAATAAATGGTGCTGGGAAAATTGGAGAGCTACGTGTAAAAGAATGAAACTGGATCCTTATCTCTTACCTTATATAAAAATCAACTCAAGATGGATCGAAGACAAATTTAAGACCTGAAATCACAAAAATTCAAGGAGATAATCTAGGAAAAACTCTTCTAGACATTGCCTTAGTAAAAGAATTCATGAGTAAGACCCCAAAAGCAAATGCAACCAAAATAAAAATAAATAAGTGGGACCTAATTACAACTAAAAACCTTCTGCATAGCAAAAGAAATAATTATCAGAGTAAACAGACAAATTTAACAGAGTAAACAAACAAACCTACAGAATGGGAGAAAATATTTGCAAATAATACATCTAATAAAGGACTTATATCCAGAATCTACAAGGAACTCAAACAAATCAGCAAGAAAAAAACTCTTAATAAAAAGCGGGCAAAGGACATGAATAGACATTTCTGTAAAGAAGATATACAAATGGACAACAAACATATTAAAAAATGCCTGATGTCACTAATCATTAGGCAAATGCAAGTTAACACAACAATAAGATACTACCTTACCTCATCTAGACTGGACATTATCAAAAAATCAAAAAACAACAGACGTTGGCACGGATATGCTCATACACAGGAATGCTCATACACAGCTGGTGGGAATGTAAATTAGGACAACCTCCATGGAAAATAGTATGGAGGTTTCTCTTTTTTTTTTTTTTTTTGAGACGGAGTCTCGCTCTATCGCCCAGGCTGGAGTGCTGTGGCCGGATCTCAGCTCACTGCAAGCTCCGCCTCCCGGGTTTACGCCATTCTCCTGCCTCAGCCTCCGAGTAGCTGGGATTACAGGCGCCCGCCACCTCGCCCGGCTAGTTTTTTGTATTTTTTAGTAGAGACGGGGTTTCACCGGGTTAGCCAGGATGGTCTCGATCTCCTGACATTGTGATCCACCTGTCTCGGCCTCCCAAAGTGCTGGGACTACAGGCTTGAGCCACCGCGCCCGGCCGGAGGTTTCTCAATAACTAAAAGTAGATCTACCATTTGATTCAGAAATCTCGCTACTGGGTGACCCAAAGGAAAAGAAGTCACTATATCAAAAAGGCATCTGCGCATGTATGTTTATCACAGCACAATTCACAATTGCAAATATATAGAATCAGCCTAAGTGCCCGTCACCCAATGCATGAATAAAGAAAATGCGATATGTACAGTACATATACCATAGGACACTACTCAGCCATAAAAAAGAACAGACGAATGTCTTCTGCAGCAACATGTGGATGGAACTGGAGGCCATTATTTCAAGTGAAGTAACTCAAGAATCAAAAACCAGATACCGCCCGTTTTCACTTGAAAATGGGAACTACGCTATGGTACACAAAGGTATACAGAGTGGCTTAATGGACACTGCAGACTCAGAGGAGGGGAGAGTGGGGAGGGTGAGGAATGGGGAGGATGAGAGACGCAAAACTACCTTTTTGGATACAATGTGCACTATTTAGGTGATGGGTGCACTAAAATTCTAGACTTCATCACTATACAATTTGTTCCTGTAACCAAAACCACTTGTACCCCTAAAGCTACTTTAAAAAAAAGTACAGAGTAGAAAATGGTCACCAGAGGCTGGGAAGGTAAGGAGATGAAGGAGATGTTGGTCACAGGGTACAAAATTTTAGTTAGACAGGAACAATTAGTTTAAGAGATCTATTGTGTAACATGGTGACTATAGTTTATAACAATTTATTGGTCGCGTGCGGTGGCTCATGCCTGTAATCCCAGCACTTTGGGAGGCCGAGGTGGGCAGATCTCCTAAGGTCAGGAGTTCAAGACCAGCCTGGCCAACATGACGAAACCCCATCTCTACTAAAAAATACAAAAATTAGCCAGGCATGGTGGCGGGCGCCTGTAATCCCAGCTACTCGGGAGGCTGAGGCAGGGAAAATTGCTTGAATCCAGGAGGCAGAGGTTGCAGTGAGCCGAGATCATGCCACTGCACTCCAGCCTGGGTGACAGAGTGAGACTCTGTCTCAAAAACAATAATGATAATCATAATAACAACAATGTATTTTATTCTTGAAGATCGCTAAAAGAGTGGATTTTGTATGTTCTTATCACAAAAACCATAGGTTAATTATCTCAGTTTAGCCACTCCACAATGCATACATATTCCAAAACATCATATTGTATGTGATAAATATGTATAATTTTTGTCAATTTAAAATAATTAATTTTTAAAAAAGAATTTGAGAATGGCCATATACATTTTAGATAAGCAGACTTCAAAGCAAGGAAAGTTATCAGGTATGAAGAGGGTTGTTACATGTTAAAGACATCAGAATTCTCCAAGAAGTCATCATTGTAATTACAGAGCATCAAAATGTGTAAGGTAAAAAATGATAGACCTGCAAAGAGAAATAGATGAATCCACTATTACAGTCGGAGACTTCAGCACTGCTGTATCATAAATGAACATATTCAGTAGGTAGAAAATCAGTAAGACATAGTTAAACTCAACGACACCATCTCTGGCACTACTTAACCACATGTTCATTCATTTATTCAACAAGTATGTATTTTGTATCTATGCATGCCAGTCGCTTTGCCAGCATTGGGCACACAAAGTAAAATGTGGGTACTTGGCTCAAGGTTAAGTTGTTCCTAAAACCAGAGTTCAAACAGATTCAGGTATGCATAGTTAACTGATGAGGCAGTGTTTGGAAGGGTTCCAGTTACATGAAAAGAATTGATGAAGAGGAAGGATTCTGCATGATAGAAAAGAAAGATGATGGCCAGGCATGGTGGCTCACGCCTGTAATCCCAGCACTTTGGGAGGCTGAGACGGGCAGATCACGAGGTCAGGAGATCCAGACCATCCTGGCTAACATGGTGAAACCCCATCTCTACTAAAAATACAAAAATTAGCCGGGTGCGGTGGTGGGCGCCTGTAGTCCCAGCTACTCGGGAGGCTGAGGCAGGAGAATGGCATGAACCCAGGAGGCAGAGCTTGCAGTGAGTGGAGATCGCGCCACTGTACTCCAGCTTGGGCAACAGAGCAAGACTCCGTCTCAAAAAAAAAAATAAATGAAATAAAATAAAACAAAGATGAATAGTGGGGCAGAGAAGCAAGAATGGTGTTTCACATCCATCCACCTCCTCACCCCACACACCACATACACACTAACAACATGCACCTTGCCTTTTTGACCAATGTTGAATACTATGGAAGGAGGAGCTTTAAGTAGAATGTGGTGGAGTTATTTTTATGAGAGATGCTGAGAACAGAGAAACAAACAATACTATTTTGGTGCTCAGGGGATAAAAGGCAGCACTGAGTGATAAAGGCATAGTATATCCACTTGATTCCCATCCCCCAAACCCACCCAATTCTAAGATTTTCATCTAAACAGTTTCAGCACTGTTGGATGAAAGTACATCTTGGCGCAGATGCTATTGTTTTCATGGAGCCATGATGTCGATCAGGCTCCCACAGGTATCTTTGTTACTAAAGGGCACCATCAAGACTGAAGCAGAAGAAAAAGAGAATCAGAGACACCATCTGATACACCTGACCTACTTGTCTGGGAGCATTTTGAGGGCTCCCCTGGAGAATCCTAGATATGGCAGAGATGAGACAGGTGAGACTTTAAGGAGACCTGTAAGGGATGGAGTAGACATTACCCACTGTCTCTAAGCGTCTGCAACTCTTTTCTTCCTTTGTGGGTTGTAACAGAAACCTCCAATTTCACCTGAGCACATAGCCATCCAAAATAAAAAGAGAGTCTGGGACATATCCTTGAAGGGGAAAAGTTGAGTGAAAGCTCTGAGAAGTGTCCTTGAAGGGAAGGAGAATGCCGTATTTGCTTTTTCTTTTCTTTTTCCTTGGAATGGACATGTCTGAAGCTAGAGTAGCTATCTTGGACCCTGATGGGGAAGCCACATGCTGAATTTAGCAGAGCAACAAGATAGAGCCTGACTGTCTGACACCATGGAACACCATAACAGACCTAAATTGACTATCCCTGGACTTTAGAAAACAAAGTGTAAAGGCTGGCCATGGTGGCTCACTCATGTAATGAATGAGTTGAGGCCTGGAGTTTGAGACTAGCCTGGGCATGAGACCTCATCTCTACAAAACATTTTTTAAATTAGCCAGGTGTGGTGGCACACACTTGTAGTCCCAGCTGTCCAGGAGGTTGAGGCAGGAGGATCCCTTGTGCCCAGGAGTTCAAGGCTGAAGTGAGCTATGATCTCATACTATTGCACTTCAGCCCAGGTGACAGACTGAGATTCCATCTCTAAAAAATAAAATAAAGAGAAATGAGAGAAATAAACACTTTTTTGTTAAGCCACTGCTAACTGAAGTTTCTGTCATTGCCAAACCAATTCTAATTAATACATACAGGAATTGGAGAGATGGTAATAAACTCGTGAGATATAGGTTACTATTAAAGTGTCCCATCAGTAACTCCAGACTGGTGAGGCCTGAGATTTGGTTATCCAACTTTAGGCCTGATGTGAATTTCTAGCACTACATGTAATGAGATAATCACAAAAACAGAGGCATAACAGCTGAGGCTACATTAGAGAAATTGTGAACCTCTTCTAGTTATTGTCCAATCCGCATTCTTTACCTCAAATGTTCTGGCATGGGAGGAGAACAACAACAACAAAATTAAATTTTATGGATTAAAGAAACAACTTTTTTTTTTTTTGAGATGGAGCCTCACTCTGTCACCCAGGCTAGAGTGCAGTGGCACCATCTTGGCTCACTGCAACTCCGCCTCCCAGATTCATGCCATTCTCCTGCCTCAGCCTCCTGAGTAGCTGGGACTACAGGCGCCCCTCACCATGCCCAGCTAATTTTTTGTATTTTTAGTAGAGACGGGGTTTCACCATATTAGCCAGGATGGTCTCGATCTCCTGACCCCGTGATCTACCCGCCTTGGTCTCCCAAAGTGCTGGATTACAGGCGTGAGCCACCGTGGCTGGCCTAAAGGAACAACTCTTAAGTTGAGAATTACAGTTTGGGATTCCCTTATTTATGACTTATTTATGAGCCAGGAGGACTGCAGAAATAATTTATGCTTCATTAGCCTCAGATTATTCTTCTTAGTCCTGAAACTCTTGCAAGCATAAGTGAGGCCCTTTAATCAGCCCTCTGCCTGTCTAAGCCCCAAGCTAAGACCCAAACCGAGATTCCTAGTGCTTGGTGTCCTCAGTATCCATCATGATTTATCAACACAGGTCACAAGAAAGCTTTGTGAGATACACAAAATGCAGTCGGATATCTACCGAATTTGTGAATTGAACAATAAAATTTGCAAATTAATTTAAAAGCCTAAGGAAGAACTATGTGGCTTATGTTTTTAAATTGTAACCAATTTGAATTCCAATCGCTGAAACCAAACTAAACTTCTGAATAGGCTTTCCGAAAAACTGTTTTGAGTGCTCCAGAAAACTCACACCAGCGCTTCTGTTTTGCATCTTCTGTTCTGCAATAGCCTGATAACATCAGCATGTCCGCAATCGCTGCTCAGTGCTCAGTTTAGAGAAAAATCCCCATGATCCTAGCCCTGGAGCCAGCCCTGGGCCTTCTGTTTTTGGCTGAGGGCCGAGAAGGATACAATGATGGCTATAGAACTTACTGACAGACTCAAGGGAACCCCTGGGGCACAGCTTGGGCATGATCAAAGGATAGAGTTCATCAGTTAAAAAAATTATGTAAGAGGAGAGCTCCCAGTGTGAGCAACGCAGAAGACGGTGATTTCTGCATTTCCAACTGAGGCACCGGGTTCATCTCACTGGATATGAACAGACACTTCTCAAAAGAAGACATATATGCAGCCAACAGACACATGAAAAAATGCTCTTCATCACTGGCCATCAGAGCAATGCAAATCAAAACCACAATGAGATACCATCTCACACCAGTTAGAATGGCAATCATTAAAAAGTCAGGAAACAACAGGTGCTGGAGAGCATGTGGAGAAATAGGAACACTTTTACACTGTTGGTGGGACTGTAAACTAGTTCAACCACTGTAGAAGACAGTGTGGCGATTCCTCAAGGATCTAGAACTAGAAATACCATTTGACCCAGTCATCCCATTACTGGGTATATACCCAAACGATTATAAATCATGCTGCTATAAAGACACATGCACATGTATGTTTATTGTGGCACTCTTCACGATAGCAAAGACTTGGAACCAACCCAAATGTCCATCAGTGATAGACTGGATTAAGAAAATGTGGCACATACACACCATGGAATACTATGCAGCCATAAAAAAGGATGAGTTCATGTCCTTTGTAGGGACGTGGATGAAGCTGGAAACCATCATTCTCAGCAAACTATCGCAAGGACAAAAAACCAAACACCACATGTTCTCACTCATAAGTGGAAATTGAACTATGAGAACACTTGGACACAGGAAGGGGAACATCACACACTGGGGCCTGTCGTGGGGTGGGGGGAGAGGGAGGGATAGCATTAGGAGATATACCTAATGTAAATGACGAGTTAATGGGTGCAGCACACCAACATTTCACATGTATACATATGTAACAAACCTGCACTTTGTGCACATGTACCCTAGAACTTAAAGCATAATAAAAATAAATAAATAAAATCATAGTTTAGAAAAATTATGTAAGAGATATGGAACATTCCAATATGTGCAGTCCATTACACATTGACCTCATTCTCACAGTAAGAACACAAATTATGAAAGTAACATGTCCAGGCTTCAACAGCTTGTAAGTATAAAATAAGGCTACACCTTCATTTAAAAAACACTTAAAGACTTCAAACGTCCATATCCCCAGATAGGAATGTACTTTTCCTTTAACGTCCTTCGGTAACTTATGAATTTCCTGGGGTTGCTACCTTCATGCATCCGTACAGGCCCTTTGAGTTCTTCCTGCTGTTCTCCTTGTCCAGAGGTCATATCCATAACTGTCCTGTCAGAGGATATCTTGAGCCTGTTACCACAGGAGCTGCTGCTTCTGGCATCACCCATCGCCTCTGTTTCAGGTGAGAGGTCCCTGCTGCTTCCCTTGGACTTCTATATCTCAAGAGGATTACAGCTAGAGAAGAGGAATAAGCTCTAGTGTTCTATATGATGGTAGGATGGCTATAGTTAATACACAATATGGTTTCAAATAGCTATTAAAAAGTCAAAAAATAACAGATTCTGAGTAGATTGCAGAGAAAAGAAGAACACTTACACACTGTTAATGGAAGTGTAAATTAGTTCAACCACTGTGAAAAGCAGTGTGGTGATTCCTCAAAGAGCTAAAAACAGAACTACCATTCAACCCAGCAATCCCGTTGGGTATTTACCCAGATGAATATAAATCATTCTACCATAAAAACACATGCAGCTGGGTGCGGTGGTTCATGCCTGTAATCTCAGCACTTTGGAAGGTCAAGGCGGGCAGATCACTTGAGGTCTGGAGTTCAAGGCTAGCTGGGCCAACATGGTCAAACCCCATCTCCACTAAAATTACAAAGATTAGCTGGGCATGGTGGCACACAACTGTAGTCCCAGCTACTTGGGAGGATGAGGTGGGAGAATGAATTGAACCCGGGAGGCGGACATTGCAGCAAGCCGAGATATCATACCACTGCATTCCAGCCCAGGCAATAGAGCAAAGATTGCATCTAAACACACACACACACACACACACACACACACGCACGCACATGAAATGTTCATTGTAGCACTATTAACAATAGCAAAGACATGCAATCAACCTAAATGCCCATCAATAACAGATTGGATAAAGAAAATGTGGTACATATACACATGGAATACTAAGCTGTCATAAAAAAAGTATGAGATCATGTCTTTTGTGGGTACATGGATGGAGCCGGAGGCCATTATCCTTAGCAAATTAACACAGGAACAGAAAGCCAAATACTGCGTGTTCTCACTTATAAGTGGGAACTAAGTGATGAGAACTCATGGACACAAAGAAGGGAACAACAGACACTGGGGCCTACTTGAGGGTGGAAGGTAGGAGAAGGGAGAGGAGCAGAAAAAAAATAACTACTAGGTACTAGGCTTAGTAGTTGGATGACAAAATAATCTATACAGCAACCCCCCATGACATAAGTTTACCTGTATAACAAATCTGCACATGTAGCCTGAACCTAAAATAAGTTAAAAATAAATAAATAAATGAATAAAGTTCTAACAAGAATAGACTACATCTTTCCCTTCATTATTCAGAACAGAGCTGGGATCAAATGGAAGTCTTTGAAGTCTGGGCACGGTGGCTCACGCCTGTAATCCCAGCACTTTGGGAGGCCAAGGCAGGCAGATCACGTGGGCGGATCACGAAGTCATGAGATCGAGACCATCCTGGCTAACACGGTGAAATCCTGTCTCTACTAAAAATACAAAAAATTGGCAGGTGTGGTGGCATGCGCCTGTAGTCCCAGCTACTCAGGAGGCTGAGGCAGGAGAATCACATGAACCAGTGGGGCAGAGGTTGCAGTGAGCCAAGATCGCGCCACTGCACTCCAGCCTCAGCGACAGAGCGAGACTCCATCTCAAAAAAAAAAAAAAAAAAAAAAGAGAAAGAAAAGAAAAAGTCTTTGAAATTAAATTTCAATAAAATTGGAATTTAAAAACATTCAAACAGTACTTAAATATGCTGAAGGTAACAGCTTTTTATAAGCCTGTTTGTTTGCCTTTGGAAATATTTCCTAAGGATAGAGCCCTAGAAACAAACTTCACGGGTTATGTGAGTATTTGATTAGTGAGAGTCACCAAAATGTACATGTATGTTCTGTGTACTCTTCTATAACTGTGTTATACTTCAGTTTCAATATGTTTAAAATTGTTCTGGAATCAGCCGGTCATAGTGGCTCATGCTTGTAATCCCAGAACTTTGGGAGGCTGAGGTGGGCAGATCACGAGGTCAGGAGTTTGAAACCAATCTGACCAAGATGGTGAAACCCCGTCTCTACTAAAAATACAGAAATTGGCCAGGCTTGGTGGTGTGTGCCTGTAATCCCAGCTACTCAGGAGGCTGAGTCAGGAGAATTGCTTGGATGCGGGAGGTGGAGGTTGCAGTGGGTGCAGTGGGCCGAGATCATGCCACTGCACTCCAGCCTGGGCGACAGAACAAGACTGCATCTCAAAAAAAAAAAAAAAAAAAAAAAAATTGTTCTGGAATCAGCAAATCTGCATTTTAAAACTTCATATATATTGACAATCTTTTTCCAAAAACCTGTATCAAAACATAGTCTAACAGAATCTCTAAATCCTTCTAACATTATCAGATATATCATATTCCATTCTAGTAGATATAAAATTATATTTGGTTATTAATGAGATTAAATGTCTCATATGTTTACTAGCAATTTATTTCCTTTTGTAATTTTCATATTCATATCTTTTGCATGTCTTTATATGTCTTTATATATTTATTGACTTTAGGAGCACTTATACAATAAAAATTAATTCTTCTTCTAGTAGATGCTGCAAATATTTATCTTATTCAGGTGTTTCTTTTACAAATTTGTAATATTTTTGTCACCTTAGAAGTCTTAAAGTTTATATAATAAATTATGAACAATGGTTTGCAATATCGCTTAACATTACAAATACATTTTCCAACCTATTCTGCATGTGCTTTTATAACGTTTTTTAAATTCTTTATGTTTTGAATATTTAATTCATATGAGATATTTTTTAGTGTGTGATATGAGGTAAAAATCCAACACTATTGATTTTTAAAGTATAGCCCTTTTAAATTTTTTTTGAAGTATAGTCAGTATAGTATAAATAAATTTTTTAAAAAGTATAGTCAGTATAGATTTTTAAAGTATAGTCACCACTAGTTTGAAATTCTCCTATTGCAGCTTCTGGCATGGTGGAATAGGTTGTTTCATACCAGCTTCTTGCTACAATAATGAAGAGCTGAACACAAATACTTTTGAATCTTTCTGAAGGCATGAGAGGGCACCAGTGTAATGATAACCAGCATTCAGGAGCAGGGAGGCTGAGCCTGGTATTTGGGGTCGCTTTCCCCCACTTCAAGTCCATGTCAATTTCAAAAGTGGCAAATAAGAAACTGACAAGAGCTTTGATAAGAACCACAGGGCTGAGGAAACAAAAATTAAAGTTTAAGACACAAGAATGAGGAGACATCTGATAGTGTCCTAGGCTTTTAATTAGAATGCTGACAGCTATATCTTAGGAGTAAGAAGGAGCCAGAAAAAGACCTACCATCACAGAGAATAAATCCCAGCCCTGTGGCATGTAAAATTCTCATGAATAAATTCAGTTAGGATTGCTAATGGTCCAAGCTTCAAAAGAAAAATATCATGGAGAGGCTGGGAGTGGTGGCACACACCTGTAATCCCAGTACTTTGGGAGGCCAAGGCGGGTGGATCACCTGAGGTCAGTAGTTCGAGACCAGCCTGGCCACATGGTGAAACCCTGTCTCTACAAAAAATACAAAAATTAGCTGGGCATGGTAGCGTGTGCCTGTAATCCCAGCTACTTGGGGAGAGAATCGCTTGAACCCGCGAGGTGGAGGTTGCAGTGAGCTGAGATCGTGCCACTGCACTCCAGCCTGGGCAACAGTGGATGGTAGTGGCAGTGGGGCAGGGACAGCAGTAGAAACTTCATGGAAGAAAATCACGTCTTTCAGGTCCTCAAATATCTTTATAATATTTTATATATGCCACACTCAACATACAATGAAAAATAATCAAAGATATAAGAAGATAAAGTCATGATGAAAGCCAAGAACAAGAGACAGTGAAAACAAATGATGTCCACATAATCCAGAAAACAATTATTAGACAAGAATTTTTAAATGACCATGTTGAAATACATGAAAGACCAATGTGGCAGTCTAGTCCTGCTCCTACACGATGACCTACAAAATGCCCACTCCTGTTATAAGTGCCCACATCATCTCCTCCCCTTGAGTGCAGCAAGACTTGTGAATATAATGGGATAGTTATTTCGTGATTACATTATGATTTATGGAACAGTTGAATTTAAGAAAAGGATATTATCCTTGGTGACCCTGACCTAATTAGGTGGACTGGCTGCTGAAAAAAAAATAATTTGAAGTGTGGGAGGGATTTGATGTAAAGAGATTCTCCATTGATGGCTTTAAAGATGGAGGAGACAACATGGCAGGAAACAGCTGATGGCCTCAGGTTGCTGAGAGTGACCCCTGGCCAACAGCCAACTAAAAGACAAGGACTTCAGCCTTATAACCAAAAAGACTGGATTTTGCCAACAACCTGCATGAGCATGGAAGCAAATTCTTCCCCACAGCCTCCAGATAAGAATGCAACTCAGCTGTTAGATACTGGGCAGAGAACCCAGTTGAGCTGCACCCAAAATTCAGACCCACAGAACTGTGGGATAATAAATATGTGTTGTTTTAAGCCAATAAGTTCGTGGTAATTTGTTATGCAGTAACAAAATAGCTAATGTAACAAGATTGAGAATTTTGGCAGGCAATAAGAAACAATGCCAAAGAAACAGATGGAATGCCAGAACTAAAAAGTACAACTGAAATAAAAAGCCCAGTGCATGGGTTTAAAAACAGATAGACACAACTTTAAAAAAAAGAGTGAGATCTGGAAAATTGATTAGAATAAAACAACCAGTAATTTTTTTTTAAAGCATGACAAATACTGAGAAAAAAATGTAAGAGACATATGGGGCATATCCAACATACATGGAATCGAGGTCTCAGAGAAAAGAGGAGAGTGAATAGGAAAGAAGCAGTCTATGAAAAGTTGGCTGAAAAAATTGGCTGAAATATTTCTAAACTGTAGAAATACATGAAGCCATAGTTTCAAAAAAGGCTAAAAACCACACAGAAAGAAAACCACATTTAACAACATCGTAGGAAAACTAATAAAAACCAAAGAGATAAATCTTTAAAACAGCCAGAGGGAAAAAAGTATGGAGGGGAAGGCATATTATTTTTCGAGGAACAACATTTGCACAACTTCTTCAATAATTGTAAGAAATAAAAAGAAATATACAAATGTTGTAAAAGATATCAATTACTAAAATAGACACAGGCAGAAACAGAAAATCTGAATAGGTGTATATCTACTATATAAATTCATAATTTAAAGCTTACCAACAAGAAAAAGTTAGATACAGATAGCACTACTGGTGAATTTTTTCAAACATTTAGGAGATAAATAAAACCAACTCAATACAAAATCTTTTATAAAATAGAAATGGGAATGCTTCCCAACTCATTTTACAAAGCCAGGATAACCCGATGCCAAAACCTGACAAACACATTTTTTAAAAAGGAAATTATATGGAACCCTCATGAACACAGAGGCAAAACTCCTTAATAAAATATTGGCAAATAAAATCTAGCAATATATTATTGGGATAATACAGCATAACCAAATATAGTTCACCCAAGGGGCCAGACAGGTGGCTCATGCCTGTAATTCCAAAACTTTGGGGAGCCTATGCGGGAGGATCACTTGAGCTTGGGAGTCTGAGATCAGCCTATAGGCCACATTGGAAGGCCCCATTTCTACAAAAAACTTTTTAAAAAAATTAGCCAGGCCTAGTTGTGCACACTTATAGTCCTAGCTACTTGAGAGGCTGAGGTAGGAGGATCGCTTCAGCCCAGGAGTTTGAGGTTACAGTCAGCTATGATCATGCCACTGTACTCCAGCCTGGGCAATAGAGTGAGACCCTGCCTTTTAAAAGAAAAAAGAGAATTCGTTCAAGAATGCAAGTTGATTTAACATATAAAAATGAATCAATATAATCCACTTTATTAATGGAATAAAAGTGAAAAACCATATGACCACTTCAAATGATACAGAAAAAGTCCTTTGTTAAAGAAAGTAGAATAGTGGTTGCCAAGAGCTGGGAAAAGGGGGAAATGGGGAGTTACTATTTAATGAGTATACAGTTTTAGTTTCTTAAGATGAAAAGAGTTATGGAATAGATGGTGGTGATAGTTACACACTATAAATGTATCTAATACCGGCTGGATGTGGTGGCTCACACCTGTAATCCTAGCACTTTGGGAGACCAAGGCAGGCAGATCTCCTGAGATCAGGAGTTTGAGACCAGTCTGGCCAACATGGTGAAACCCCATCTCTACTAAAAATACAAAAAAATTAGCCAGTCGTGGTGGAGGGCTCCTGTAATCCCAGCTACGCAGGAGGCTGAGGCAGAAGAATTGCTTGAACCCTGGAGGTGGAGATGGCAGTGAGCCAAGATCGTGCCATTGCACTCCAGCCTGGGCAACAAGAGCGAAACACCATCTCAAAAAAAAAAAAAGAAAAGAAAAAAAAAAATTGTTAAGATGGTAAATGTTATGTGTATTTGACCACAATTTTTAAAAATTGAAAAAAAACCCCATTTGTCAAAATGAACACTGGTTTATTCTACAAACAATTATCAAACAGGGAATGACAGGGTATTTTCTCAATCTGATAAAGGACATCTACAAAAAACCTCAACTAATGC
Organism: Papio anubis; assembly: GCF_008728515.1. NCBI lineage: Eukaryota > Metazoa > Chordata > Mammalia > Primates > Cercopithecidae > Papio > Papio anubis. Next base: position 85,789,345 of record NC_044982.1, read on the forward strand.
TCTTTTAAGATTGAAGTCAAGGTAAACACATTCACTTTTATCACCTCTATTCAACATTGCATTATAGATCTAGCCAGTTCATTATAGCATTTTTTTTTTTAAAAACCATATAATTTAGAAAATAATTATTTTACAGATGACACATAATTATTTACGTAGAAAACCCTCAGAAATCCATCCAAAGAGGAAGACTAAGTAATAAGTGAATTTCCTTAATAGTCATGAAATGACTGTTAGCTGTAACCAAGACAACGTGAGTCTTTGTGTCTAGCAACATACAAATGGGTTTTTCATAGTCCTAGCCCTTAGTTAGAAGGGAACTTTTTTTGGTAAAAGTTCTTTTTAAGCGTTTTCTACATTTCATTGCCCCAAATTGGCTTACGAATTCTTATCCCTAAACCAATTACTGACTGTTGTGAGGGATTGTCATGATCGGTTTAGATCAATAAGCAGAGAATGAAAATTGAGAAGTCAGTCACCAGGCTTTCTACTTCTTTTATTTTATATCTCTTCCTCGTCAAGAATTCAAAGATCTTAGGGCTAAAATGGAGTCAAAGAATCTCATTATAGTAATAATTATCATCTATTGAATACTTTATAGCCATTGTTTAGTAGTGCTGAGGTCTGAATGTTGGTGTTGCCCCAAAATTTATATGTCGGAATCTAATACCCAATTTAACATTAAGAGGTGGGGCCTTTAGGAGATAAGCAGTTCATGAGGGCTTTCCCTCATGAGTGCATCAGTGCCCTTAGAAAAGAATCTTCAAGGAAATTGTTTGCCCCTTCGCCATGTGAGGATACAGCTGGATAGCACCATCTTTGAAGCAGAGAGTGAGCATTCAACAGACACCAAATCTGCCGGCACCTTGATATTGAACTTCTCAGCCTCCAGAACTGTGGCAATGAATCTGGTTAAAATAAAAAGTTTTCTCAACACAAAAATATAAACCCTCATTTACTCTTTAACTTCCAAATCTACTGAAGACTTTGCCTAAGTTGGGGTGTGTGTAGCAGAATGGGGCAGGTATAAATAAGAGAGTTAAGAAAGGAGCTGGGTTTCAGGAATGGGGTCAACATGGGACCTCACATGCAAAAAGAGTATCCCAAAAGCAGAGCAGATCACAAGGACAAAAGCCTCACCAGAAATCTGCAGAAATATTAAAGGAGTTGGAGTTCTTCCATGTTACAATTTCAATTATGGCGCCATCTGGTGGCACATCTCACACACACTGTAGATACTGGAGGTTTTAACATCATCATCATTTAAGACAAGGGTCTCGCTCTGCCATTCAGGCTGGAGTGCAGGGGCACAATCATAGTTCACTGCAGTCTCAACTTCCTGAGCTCAAGTGATCCTCCCACGTCAGCCTCCCAAGTAGCTGGTACCACAGGCATGAACTACCACGCCAGCTCATTTCTTTCTCCTTCCTTCCTTCCTTCCTTCCTTCCTTCCTTCCTTCCTTCCTTCCTTCTTTCTTTCCTTCTTTCTCTCTCTTCTTTCTTTCTTTCTCTTTCTCTCTCTTTCCCTCTTTCTTTCTCTTTCTTCTTTCTTACTCTTTCTTTCTTTCTTTCTCTCTCTTTTCCTGTCTTTCTTTCTGTCTTTCTTTTTCTTTCTTTCTTTCTTCTTTCTATCTCTCTTTCTTTCTTTCTTCCTTTCTTTCTTTCTTCCTTTCTTCCATTCTTATTTCTTTCTTTCTTTCTTTCTTCCTTTCTTCCTTTCTTCCTTTCTTTCTTCTCTTTCTTTTTTTCTTGTAGAGACAGAATCTTCCTGTTACCCAGGTTGGTCTCAAACTCCTGGGCTCAGGTGATCTGCCCACCTTCACCTCCCAAAGTGCTGGGATTACAGGTGTGAGTCACTGCACTGGCCAGTTTTAATATTTTTGAGAAATTGATTAATAAAAGAGAAAATACTGGACCTACCATAAATTCAGCCCCTACCATGTGCTTAGAATTGTATGTGTGTATATAATTTTAACAACATTGAGTTATCTTTACCTTAAAGAGAAATTTATTGGTCAAAGTCTACAAAATTGGTTTTATTTGTTTGCAAGGTCCATTCTCTGCACATACTCAACTGTCTCCATAATTATTTGAAGATTGTAATTTAAAAACACAAAGTGAAAGAAACATCACAAAGTAGAGAATAGAGGATAAAAGCATTAATAACCTCTAGTTATTAATAACCTCTAGTATTCTAAGTTATTTGGGGAACTATTGTTTTCAAAACAAACAAATAAAAACTTGTAAAAGGAAACCAAAAAAGAACAAATACTCGAAAATATATAAAATGTCAGGACTGGAAGAATTAGTATTAGGTTCAAAAGATAAAGTCAAAGAAATGACTTCCAAATGAGAAAAACAGAAGAAAAGATAATATAGTAGAGCAATCCAAGAGATTCAATATTTGACTAATAGAGTTCCAGGAAAAGAGGAGAGAGGGAAACAGAAGTAAATTTCCCGTACCCGAAAATTTGAGTTTCCAAATTAACCCCACTCCCATCCCCAGTGCAGGATACAATGACTCATACCTAAGCACGTCACTGTGAAAATTGAGAACACAGACATAAAAAGATTCTGTAAGCTTTCTAGGAGAATGAAAACATCATTTACAAAGATTCAAAATGGCATCAGGCTTCTCAACAATAGAACTGGATGATAGATGACTCTAAAGCAATGCGGTTTCACAATTCTGCAGAGGAATTGTAACTCTATAATTCCATACTTAGGCAAATTATCAATCAAATCAGAGAATAGAATAAATACATTTTCAGATACGGAAGAACACACAAAATGTACCTCCCAAGCACACTTTCTTATGAATGTACTTGGGGATATGCTCCAAAAAAATTAGGAATAAACAGAGAAGAGTAGACCAAAGAAAAGGAAAACATGGGATCTGGGTAACACTGATTACAGGATTATAGCTGCAGAGCAGACTTATTGAGGCAGAGGCTGAAGGACAAAAATCTCTAGGAAAAACGCAAGTACCTAATGGGAAACACAACTTTATTGAGAAGATAGATGAGTTTGAGGATATACAGCTTGCACAATTTTCTTACAGTGTAAGAAAATTTAAAAGGTAACAATAGGCCGAGTGCAGTGGCTCCTGCCTGTAATCCCAGCCCTTTGGGAGGCTGAGGCAGGGGGAATCATGAGGTCAAGAGATTGAGCCCATCCTGGCCAACATGGTGACACCCTGCCTCTACTAAAAATACAAAAATTAGCCGGGCATGGTGGTGGGCGCCTGTAGTCCCAGCTACTCGGGAGGCTGAGGCAGGAGAATCGCTTGAACTTGGGAAGCAGAGATTGCGGTGAAGCAGAGATTGTGCCACTGCACTCCAGCCTGGCAACAAAGCGAGACTCCGAAAAAAAAAAAAAAAAAGGGAAACACATAATGTTATTTTAAGCTGTATGGTGTTATTGGACTTCCAGAAAACATTGTTTGGATATTTCGAATAATGTAGACAGTTTTCTGCATGCTTCCTGACAAGTGAGGAGACTTGTGGTCTGGTTCTTAGACTTCCCTAGCAGCATGGCCCCCAAATGCCAGTCTCCACTCCCACCTTAAAAGAAGGAATCAAGACTACCTCCTGCTCTGAGACTGGAGGAGACATCAGTCTCTGTAGGCTTGCCAGAGAAGGGAGAAAAAGAACAGCAAGAAGCAATTGAACATGTTGATGAAGTACAAAAAGAAGTAGACTTAATGAACAAGCCAGTGAGGAGATTTTGAAAGTAGAACAGAAATAATAAAAATACCTCCAAGCATTTTTTCAGAAGAGGTCAAAATTGATTGTCAAGATCCCAAATTTTGGGGCAACAACATTTGTCAATCATCTCCAAGTGTCTGCACTGCTTGGGGAGGAGGGCAAAGAGGCACTGCATTATTTGATCAGAGTTGAAATGACAGAATTTGAAAATATTAAATTAGATTACAGAAGAGATTTTTATTTTGATGAAAATCCTTACTTTGAAAACAAAGTTCTCTCCAAAGAATTTCATCTGAATGAGAGTGGTGATCCATCTGCAAAGTCCACTGAAATCAAATGGAAATTTGGAAAAAGTTTGACGAAATTTTGAAGTCAGATGCAGAATAAAGTCAGCAGGAAGAGGCAGCATGAGGCACCAGAGAGCTTCTCTACCTGGTTTACTGACCATTCTGATGAAGGTGCTGATGAGTTAGGAGAGGTCATCAAAGATGATATTTGGCCAAACCCATTATAGTACTACTTGGTTCCCAATATGGATGATGGAGAAGGAGAAGACGACGAGGAGGAGGAGGAGGAGGAAGAATTAGAAGATATTGAAGAAGAAGATGAGGATGAAAGTGAAGAAGATGAGGATGGTGATGAAGAAGAAGGAGAGGAGGATGGAGAAGATGACTAATAGAACACTGATGGCTTCCAACCTTCCTTTTAAAGAAATTTTCTCCAGTTCCTGGGAGCAAGTTGCAGTCTTCCCCTGCCCCACCCCGCTTCTTGTGCTCAGTAACCCTGTTCTTGTGGTCCCTTTTCTCTACTACATGGTTTTCAACTTTTTGGGGGGAAATACCTTGAGCAGAATACAATGGGAGAAGAGCCTCTATCCCCTTTCTATTCTAAATTCACTTTTATCCCTTCCTGTGTGAGCAAAAACTGTATAGAATCAACACCACTGAGCTCTGTGGGAAAAAAGAAAAACCTGCTCCTTTTGCTGTGCTGGAAGCTGGAGGGTGCGAGGGCCCTGCATGGCAGTGCACAGAAGTCTAGCTTCTTTCCTACTTTCTGAATATATTGGGCTCAGAGAGTACACTGTGTCTCTATGTGAATGTGGACAGTTAGCATTTACCAACATGTATCTGTCTACTTTCTTTCGTTTAAAAAAAGAAAAAAAAAAGCTTTTAAAAAATGGGGTTTTAGAAGGTCAGCAAAGGGTGGTTTTGACATGTTTGGCCGGGTTAAGTGGGCATTTTGACAGCATGGCTTCTCCTTTGGGCTGTTTGTGATGTTTGACAGATGTCCTTGCAGTTTAAGATGACACTTTTAAAATTCTCTTCTCATGATGACCTGAGCCCTACCCCTCAATGGGAGAATCAGCAGAACCTGTAGGATCTTATTTGGAATTGACATTCTTGATTGTAATTTTGTTCCTGTTTATTTTTAAATTTTCTTTTTGTTTCACTGAAAAGAAAAGATGATGCTCAGTTTTAAATGTTAAAAGTGTACAAGTTGCTTTGTTACAATAAAACTAAATGTGTACACACAAAAATTAAAAACTAAACATAAAATAACATAGGCTGGGCACAGTGGCTCACATCTGTAATCCCAGCACTTTGGGAGGCTGAGCGGGAAGGATCGCTTGAGCGCAGGAGTTTGACCAGTGTGGGCAACATGGCAAAACCATGTCTCCACAAAAAAACACAAAAAATAGCCTGGAGTGGTGGCACATGCCTATAGTCCCAGCTACTTGGGAGGATGAGGTGGGAGGATCACTGGAGCTGGGGAGGTGGAGGTTGCAGTGAGTTGAGATCTCACTACTATGCTCCAGCCTGGATGACAGAGTGAAACCCTGTCTCAAAATTAAATAAATAATAAAAGAATATAAATATTTTGTATCAATTTTCAACTTTTATAGTCAGTAAATTTAAGTCTTAATTTTGGTTACAGAATTAAATATTAATATTAACAGTCAAGTCAATGTAAAAGTAAAGTATAGTTAACTGAAGGTGGGACACAGAGGAAAAGAGAGTAGAGGAAGAGAGAGTGAAGGAAAAGATAAGGATGCTAATACTCTTATTTTACAAAGTAGGAACTCAAAATACACAGTGCCTACCTGAAAAAGATATTAAAATGATTAGTATAGTATTAAGTTAGCAAAGTAAACAAGAGAACTGAAATATAGCTATATTAGGAGTAGAAGAGGGGAGGGAGGTGGAGTTCAGCTAAACCTTAATATGTTATAAAGTCAACAGACCTTTGATGAATTAGTGAGTAGAGATACTGAGGCAAGAGGTAATAGTGCCTCTTAGGACTTGGAATGGAGTCAAACAGTGGTGGGGGGAAACAAATTCCACTAGAGGGAATTTGTGTGAGGGAAAACAGCCTGCAATTTATTTATTTATTTATTTATTTATTTAAGACAGTCTTGCTCTGTCGCCCAAGCTGGAGTGCAGGGGCGCGATCTCAGCTCACTGCAACCTCTGCCTCCTGGGTTCAAGCAATTCTCCCGCCTCAGCCTCCAAGTAGCTGGGATTACAGGCAGTCACCACCACGCCCGGCTAATTTTTGTATTTTTAGTAGAGATGGGGTGTCACCATGTTGGCTGGGCTGGTCTCGAACTCCTGACCTTGTGATCCACCCGCCTCAGCCTCCCAAAGTGTTGGGATTACAGGCATGAGCCACAGCGCGTGGCCCAAATTACTTTTGCTTGGAAATCACCTTAATGTTCAAAAGAGGGAATACTTAAATAATTATCACATTACATTAATAGAATAAAATATATCTAGTAAAACTTTTTAATGACTACTCAACAATGTGGAAAATTCTATTATATAACAGAATTTTCAAAAGACATAAGTCCTCTTTCCCTTCCTTCCCTTTCTAAACAATTTAGTCCTAAAGCCACCAGGTGGGGTAGAGCAAGGTCATAGACATTGATGAGGAGGGGCCGTCTGGCATGGGAATAAGAAGTCAGAACCCAAGAAAGATGAAGATGTGTCCATGGTGGGGGATGTCTGAGGGGGCTGAGAGAGGAACCCAGCTGGCAGAGTCACAGCCTGAGCAAGTAAAGGAGACATCCACTCAGAGGGGTTGCCTAGTGTGAGATATCCAGGCCCAAATGGCGGACACCTATGTAGAGGGGCAGCCCTGGCACAGAGTGTCAGAGCCAGAGTGGGTAAAGGGCATCCACATGGGAGGGGGAACGACAGCAGCAAGGTGAGATTGGTTACATACTGAAGATGGATGGAATAAGCAACTATATTAAAGAATATGGGAGAAGAAATGTACAAATCAAAAAGTTATAAATGAGAAAATTAAGATACAAATATGGAAAGAGAAAACCTAATATGAGGTTGTGGGGTTGGATTTGAATTGAGATATTGGTATAAATGTATGATTTTCAATATAGTTACATAAAGAAAATACATGTGAGTATGGCTGCTGCACTTAGGCCCTTGAATCGAGCTCTTCTGCAAGTACTGCAGATTTCAGTGTATCCTGGGGTGGGAGGTTCCAGCTCTGCCTGTGGCTGCTAACAGATACCTACTTACAGATAGTATTGTGAAATTAAAAGAATTTCAGCATAAGAAGGTGGCTGTTGCATGTAATCTTCCTGGCACTAAAGAAACCTATTTTAGAAATTTGGAAGAAAAATTGACAAGCTCATCTTGAAGGAGGAGTCGATAACCTTACTTCATTTGTGTGGGTCCCAGGACCATGTGAAGCTGGCTAAAAATGTCATTTACAGGTACCATGCAGAGAACGGAAATATCACTTTGGAGGAGTATAAGTTTGGACCATTTGTCATAAGTCTGTGTTATGGGTTGGATCTTGAGGAGCTCATGAAAGACCAGCATTTATGAGGTTCCTTCTCAGAGTCCACATCATTCAATATTTTGATGGATATGTTAGTTGTCAAAGGCAAATATAAAAGTGCTTTGGAAGTATTGATAGAGATGAAAAATCAAAGTGTGAAATTCACCAAAGATACCTATGTTCTTACTTTTGCAGTTTGCTACAAACTGAATAGCCCTGAGTCTTTCAAAATCTGTTCTACATTAAGAGAAGAAGCCCTACTCAAAGGACAGGTTCTCTCCAGGAAAGCATCCCATTTCTTTGTGGCGTGAACTCTGAATCAGAACCAGGTGGCAAAAGCTATGTCCATTTTTTTCTCAAATCATGAATCCAGAAAGCATAGCCTGCACTAATTTAACTATTATAATCTATGTCCAGTCAAATAATGTTGGAAACCCTGATAGAGATACTAAAAAATGCTGCAGAAGGAAATTTATTAAAATTTGTTAAAAGACATGAATTCTCAGAGGAAGTGCTGGCCAAAGTGAAGGAAAAGTGAAGGATGTGCCTGCCCTTGTGGCCAGATTTAATGAGATCTATGGGAAACTGCACATCAGTGGCCAGGTCACCGCTTGTACTTTGGGTGCGGTGCTCTGCTCTGCCACACTCCCAGGGACAGGAAATCCCATATGTTGCTATTAAACAAGAGGATGATGACCCATCGTACCTTCCAATCACTCAACCAGTCCTTTCTGGCTGAGTAATAATCCTCATTTCAGTCCACCTGTGGATCTGAAGGGCCTGCTTCTAGTGAGTTACTGCCTTCCCTAAGAAGCAGGCATTGCCCTTCAGTAGCCGCTGTGCTGACACTTGGCCTCCTCTTGAAATTCCCAGGTTCACTGAATGGTGGCATGTTGATCTCTGAGAAGTTATGTTGCACTACTGTGAAGGTCTACATGCAAGCACAGTTCCCTCAGAAAGGAGCTTCCCTTGTACATTGCTGAGGATCCTTGAAGGAACATGGTCGGTCTCCAGTCCAGCTTCCAGCACCAGAATGGAATGCAGCAAGCACCATCAGGAATGAATTTCACTACAAGTGTGGTTACTCTGATTTTCAAGGGAGTAATTACTTGTAAATTACATCCCTGCTGAATTCAAGAGGTCTGAAACCCTATTCTATCATGTTAGAAAATAGCCCAGGATTTCCTCACTGCTCTGCCATCATATATTTCTATGACTTGAACCCTCATTTTTCCATACGCAAAACAATAATGCCTATGCGTAGCTGCATATAGATTTGAAATCTTTATTCAAGGTTCAGAAGGATCAGATTTTCTCAAAAATAAGAGAAATAAAAAAGGTTCATAAGAAAAAAAAAGAAAGAAAAGAAAAGAAAAAAGAGAAAATACATGCAAATACATGTGAGTGTGAGTGTGTGTGTGATTGGCTATTTGCCACATTCCCAACTATGTCCACTGAGACAGCCTTAGAGCTCTCTCACCCCATCAGCAATGAGCACTACCTAGCACCCAGATCCAGGTTTCAAAATACTGTTCATCACTAAACACAACCAGCTCACCTTAGAAAAACGACTGGTTCCAGGAGAAGGAAAGTATAAAATGAGCTTGGGCCATCTTGTAGTTTCTAAAAGCAAAGAACTACCTAAATAATGATGGGGAGGTTGGGCATGGTGGCTCATGCCTGTAATTTCAGAACTTTGGGAGGCCGAGTTCAGAGACCAGCCTGTGCAACATAGTGAGACATTGTCTCTACAGAAAAAGAAAAGAAAAGAAAGAAAAAAGAAAGAAAGAAAAGAAAGAAAAGAAAAGAAAGAAAACATTAGCTGGGCATGGTCATGCGCACCTGTAGTCTCAGCTACTCAAGAGGGTGAGGTGGGAGCACTGCTTGAGCCCAGGAGTTTGAAAGCAGTGAGCCATGATCACACCCCTGTATTCCAGCCTGGACAACAGAGCAAAGAGAAGAAGAAGAAGAGAGAAGGAAGAAGAAGAAAAGGAGGAAGAAGAAGGAGGAGAAGGAGAAGGAGAAGAGGAGGAGGAGGAGGAGGAGGAATAGGGATACATCAAAAACACACAGAAGCCCTATAAAACAGCTTCCACTGGCTAATCTGGGACAAATTATAACTCAGTGAATAAAATAGAAACCATGAATCCATACTTATATAAATAAATGGATACTTTTAAAATACAATAAGGATTTAAATACCTACATAGTTTTCTTTTCCTCCTCCTCCTCCTCCTTCTTCTTCTTCCTCTTCTTCTCCTTCTCCTTCTCCCTCCTTCCTACTGCCTCCTCCTCCTTCTCCTTCTTTTTGAGATGGAGTCTTGCTCTGTCACCCAGTTTGGAGTGCAGTGAGGCAATCTCGACTCACAGTAACCTCCGCCTCCCAAGTTCAAGTGATTCTCCTGCCTCAGCATCCTGAGTGGCTGCAACTACAGGTGCCTGCCATCATACCCAGCTAATATTTATAATTTTAGTAGAGACGAGGTTTTGCCATGTTGGCCAGGCTGGTCTCAAACTCCTGATCTCAGTTGATCTGCACCCTCTCCCAAACCCCCAGCCTCCCAAAGTGTTGGGATTACAGACCTGAACCACCAGGCCCAGCTGAAATACTTACATAGTTTCAAAATGCATCCACTACAAAATACTGAGTAGTTCCAAAGAGAAAAATAATAACTTCAGTAGAGAAGGCTGGCAGATTTCATTTTAATCAGGTGAACAAAGTAAACATAATCAATAATAGCTTAAATTGAAATTGAATTGAAACTTAGAGGATGCAGTGGGAAGAACATGCACCATTTTTGTGACACCTCTGCCAAAGATGGAGAATCTAAATCTAATCAGGACAAACCCACATTGAGAGACATTCTACAAAATAACTGGACTGGAATCTTCAAAAGAGTCAAAGTCATGAATCTAAGAAAGCCTACGGAACTGTATGATACCCAACAAGAATAAAGAGACATGACTACTAAATGAAACACATGACTCTGATTGGATCTTTTTGCTCTAAAGAACATTATTGAGACAAATAGTAAAATTTGAGTAGAGTCTGAGTTAGATGGTAGCATAATGTAAATGTTAACAGTAATGTCCTGATTTTGATAGTTATATATGAGAATATCCTTGTTACAAGAAAGGCACACCAAGGTATTCAGGAGTGGAGGCGCATTCAGTAACTTATTCTCAAACGGTTCCGGAATTAAAAAAGAGTTACTTGTGTTGTACTTGCAGTTTTTCTGTGAGATTGATGTTACTTCAAACATTTAAAATTACAGTTCAGAATGATACAGCAACCCTGTAAATAATATTTGATTCCAATTTTTTTTAACATATACATGTTTGTATGTATATTTGCACATAGAAAACTAAAAGTATGCACCTAAATATTAAGGGTGATTAATCTTAAATAGTGTGACTACATTTGACCATGACTTTGTCCTTTTTAGTCTGTATTTTCCTAATTTTTTACAATGAATTGTATTGCTCTTTTTAGTCATTAAATCACTAGGAAAAACATTAGAAAATACAAATAAATTTGAAAATAATGAATTAATTAAAATTGCTCTAAATCTCATCACTGAAAGTTAACCACCGATGACATTTTGACATCTCTGCTTCCAGGATTTTTTACATGCATATATATATATGCATGTATAAGAAAGTTAAATATACATTAGAAAAAATATATATAGAACTTTATTTACAAAGGTAGGCATGTATTTTCACAAAATGAAACCGTAATAAATACACCATAAATTTTTTTCACTGAATTCATCTACATTCTTTCATGTCAACAAATTTAGGCCTTTATTATCCCTTTAGGGATTGAATACTATTTCATTGTTAAACTACTATTTATTTAAATAATCCCTGATGTTGGACACTTAGAATTTTTTTACTTTTACCATTATAAATCATGCTATGATGAACATTCTTATTCATACAACTTTATGCATTTGCCAAATTGATTCCTTAGGATAAATTATGAAAAGTAAAATCCTGGGGTCAAAGATTTAAAAAATATATATTAAGCACTTTTGCTGCATATTATCAAATTGCCCTCTAGGAAGCGTATGTATCAGCATATATTCTTACCAGCCTAGTACCCTAACCCATGACAACGTTAAATAGTGTCTCTTTTCTATGTGAGGAACTTAAAATAATCAGAATAAGCAGTAATCTTTAATATTCCTGGAGATAACTGGATAAGCAAATACATTTCATAAGCTTATAGATGTCCTAAAATGATAAACAGTCTATGGTTTTTAACTAAGTTAGTAGGTCAATTATTAGCCTGGGGATGGGGAAGGGGAGAGGAAGTAAAATAATTCTTTAGTTACTAGATAAAGAAAAAATGATATAAGTGCGGAGATGGAAAAAACACCAAAATGAGCCATTCCAGACCAGAAAATCTTGTATTTCATAACTATATTATCTATTGCTGTGAAACAAATTACTCTAAAACTTAGCAGTTAAAGCAACAAATATGTATCATGTTGCAGTTTCTAAAGGTCAAGAGTTTAGAAGAAGGTTAACTGATAGGTTCTGGTTCAGGGTCTCCCATAAGCTTGCAGTAAAAATGTCAGCTAGGGCTGCAGTCATCTGAAGGTTTGACTGGGGTTAGAGGAGCTGCTTGCAAGATGGCTCACCCACATGACCTTTGGGAGGAGGTCTTAATTCCTTCCTGGTGTTGGCAGAAGACCTCATTTCCCACATGGGTCTCTCCATTGTGCTGCTTGAGTGTTCTCATGATGTGGCACCTAGCTTACCCCCAGAGCAAGTGATGTGAGCTCAAGAGCAAGGAGAAAGCCAAATCCTTTTTTGGACCTATTTCAGAAGAGGCATGCCATCACTTTGATCACATTCTGTTTATTGGAAGTGAATTCATTTCTAGCAGATTCTCTCACTGAGTTCAGTTACACTGAAGGAGAGAGAGATTAAGCTCACCTTTTGAAGGGAAGAGCATTAGTGATGGTGTGGACACATTTTAAGGCCACCATAATAGCTAAAAAACATGAAGCTCTCATCAAGAGCTTCTGTAGTCTCAGATGTTGATGACAGATGGCCAACTAACCACAGATCAAGAAAAGTCAGGTGCAGTGGCTCACTCTTGTAATCCTAGCACTTTGGGAGGCCAAGACAACAGGATCACTTGAGGCCAGGAGTTTAAGGCCAGCCTAGGCAATATAGAAAGCCCCCATCTCTAAAAGATTTTTTTTTTTTCTTGAGACTGAGTTTCGCTCTTGTCGCCCAGGCTGGAATGCAGTGGTGCGATCTTGGCTCACTGCAGCCTGCGCCTCGGGGGTTCAAGCGATTCTCCTGCCTCAGCCTCCCAAGTAGCTGGGATTACAGGCATGTGCCACCACGCATGGTTAATTATTTTGTATTTTTAGTAGAGACAGGGTTTCACCATGTTGGCCAGGCTGGTCTTGAACTCCTGACTTCAGGTGATCCTCCTGCCTTGGCCTTCCAAAATGCTGGGATTATAGGCATGAGTTACCATGCCCAGGCTGAAACATTTTTTAAATTTAGATTTAGAAAAAGGAAGTTGGAAACATAGTGTAATGAAAACATCACTGATTCAGGGACCAGAATATTTGGACCAGGGAAGAGCAAGTGATGGCCGGGCACAGTGGCACTGTAATCCCAGCACTTTGGGAGGCCGAGGCAGGCAGATCACCTGAGGTCAGGAGTTCGAGAACAGTTTGGCTAACATGGTGAAAGCCCGTCTCTACTGAAAATGCAAAAATTAGCCTGGCGTGGTGGCAGGTGCCTGTAATCCCAGCTACTCAGAAGGCTGAGGCATGAGAATCGCTTGAACCAGGGAGGCAGAGGTTGCAATGAACTGAGATTGTGTCACTGCACTCCAGCCTGGGCAACACAGCGAGACTCTATCAAAAAAAAAAAAAAAAAATTGTGAGTTCAACTAGATATACACACATTGAACACCTACAATGCACAAGGCATTGTGTTAGTTCTACTGGGTATAACCAGAGAAGTTACCTAAGATAAGCTAGTAAATGTTAGAACTACAATTTTAATGTAGTTCTGGAATCTTCAATCGAAGTTACTTACCTAAGATAAGCTAGTAAATGTTAGAAGTACAATTTCAATGAAAGTTCTGGAACTTTCAGTTGAAGTTCCAGATTCCATGTGCTTAACCATTATGCTATCCTAACATTCTAGAGTCTACCCTGCCCACCTGCCTGAACTGATCTCCAACCTGGGCCCTTGACCTTCAGCTCTTGGAGGGCTTCAAGAAAAATGAATTCCCTATTCCTTCCTTAGAGCATGTTCTTGAGTTAGTGATTTATTGAAGGAGTGCTCTTAGGAGAAACCTGTACGTAAAAAGCTAAACAAAGAAGTGATTTTAGCTAAAGGTTCGTCTCAAGCCTGACCCCATGGGGAGCTCTAAAACATGACAGATGCCATAAGATTGAGGTAAGAGGTCTAAGTTCTTACACATCCATATCAGCCAGTCATTGGCTGTGGGCTACTCCTGGGGAAGGACATAACCTTTTAGGCATTGTCAACAAGGAGACCCCCATAGGCTGGAGGCTATGCTCTGGAGAAGAATGCACCTGTGAATTTTTGACAGGGAACAGTCAGCAGCTGCGGGATGGCTGCACCTCCCTGGTAAGGGAGATCTGTATGTATCAACTGTTCTCAACCTTACAAATATATCATTTTAACCCCAGTCTTCTAATACGGTTGCTTGCTGTATGTTTGGTCCTTAGCTAGACCAGCTTTCCAGCGCAGTTCCCAGGGCTGGCTCTAATCACATCGCCTTCCTTCTTCCTATCACAATTTTCCCCTCTGGATCTCATTTGTGGATATGTTGCAAAGCCTGTTTCTTTTGTTTTGTTTTGTTTTAATGACTGTGTACTCAGTAAGTAGGTAGCACAGTGCCAAACGCATGCAAAAGCATTCATAGAATAAGGCTTATTTTGCTTTTTTCTCTTCTTCTTGTCACCTTATAAATGTGCTGAAGATTCCATTATTTGAAGTTAATAATTTTATATCCTTGTGTATAGGATTATGCAATAAGTTTAGAAGGATATAATTCCAAACACTAACCTCATGCTAGTGCTGGCGAGCTGACATTTTCAAACACTGGGATATCCCAGTACCTCCTGAAATCCTATTTCCATAGGTAAATGGACTATTAGGTCTCAACATGAGACTCACATTTCCCTCATTGCCCCTGTTGCTTAGCCTTAATACCACCATTTTCCTCTTCCCCTTACCTTTCCCCTAAATCCAAACTTTACCTGGTTTCTGAATCATAATTCTTATAAAGAATCAGCCCAGCTGCTCCTGGAAGTGACATCTCCGGGATGTGAACCACTTTCTGAAAACGAAGTGCAGCCCAGTGCAAAAATGTGAAGAGGAGAGAAAGGCAGGTCTACGGGTAGGATACAGGGAATGCAGGCAGGAACATCAACAAATTCCACACTAAATCAAAGCATTGCTGAAAATGACAGCAACTCTGTGCCCTGGAGTTCCTTTTGACCCCACCAGCAATGAATCTCTGCTGGATAACGTAACTTCATTCCATGGGAAGGAGAAGGCTTGAAAAGAACCAACTGAGTCTACCCTGCCTAGTAGACTGAGCACTTGAGGGAGGCAAGGAGGTGAGTTCTTGTCGAGGGCCTAATAAGGACATAACACATGAGACATTACCTTGGATACAGCCACAACCAGAGTTGCCTCTACTGTGTGTGGCCCTGGGCTAAATTTTTTTTGGCGGAAGGGTGAGGAAGAGGGCCCTATCTATATAAACTGTTTCATGTTTAAATATATTACAAAATTTATGAGCTCAAGTGAAGTATCATGATTTGTCAATGAAGTTTTAGAATAATGAGAAAAGAAGAGATACTATATATATTTCTATATTGTCCAATCAGTGTATATGGAGATTCTTTGGGGTGTCCAGATATCATCTCTTCCTGTTAAATCTAGGAATCATTTCTTCATGCTCTTTATTGTGAAAAGTACCATTCTTGAATAATTTCATGTCGCCAACCACAAGAAAAAAGTGTATAGCACTGCTACAGCTCTTCAAAACCTATTTAAATTGAAACAATTTGTATCTTCTTGCCTCTGTAGTTTCCTAGTGCCATTTAATGCCGGTTATAGTGTTACCCATGACAGGGAATTATCCACTGTATGGCCTAAATACCAATTCCCAATGACTCTCTCAAAGGTTACTTTATTACTTTACATTGTTGATGATGATCACAAATGCAAGTCTTATCCAGAATATGCAAGTCTTATCCAGAATATGCAAGAAAATGAGAATGATGATTAATTTTCAGGCAATGTAGAATTTGCCATTTGGAATTTTGTAGTATAAACATAAAACATATCTTCTAATCATATTTTCTCTTGAACTCTTTAAGCCATAATTACTGCATTCCTAGAACATGACCTCTTTCACAACTAATCACATTCCTACCTTCCACACATCGCCACCAGCAAGGGACCTGTTAGCAGAGTGAAAAAAGCATCCCGTTCATGCAAGGAGTGATTATCCTTCATCTTGCACAGATTAAGACCAACCCAAGAGAGCATGTTATCACCTACCAGTTGGAGGCAAGAGAGAACATTGATAGGAAATGCCCCACTGGGGCTGGGAGCGGTGGATCATGCCTGTAATCCCAGCATTTTGGGAGGCCAAGGTGGGTGGATCACTTAAGGCCAGGATACATACAGACCGGCCTGTATGTATCCACACACAGACATGGTGAAACCCCGTCTCTACTAAAAATACAAAAATAAGCCAGGCATGGTGTCATGTCCAGCTGTACATGCCAGGCATGCGCCTGTAATCCCAGCTATTTGGGAGGCCAAGGCCAGAGAATTGCTTGAACCTGGGAGGCAGAGATTGCAATGTGCCAAGATGGTGCCACTGCACTCCAGCCCGGGCGACAGAGTGAGACTCCCTCTCAAAAAAAAAAAAAAAAAAAAAAGAAGAAATTCCTCATTGGCACTGAGGAGCAAGAGTCTCAAAATCCTTACAGAAGACAGGAGTAGTCACTCCACACCTCCACATGGTATGTATCTTACAAAAGGAATGAAGTAACTGCGTGTCAGCAGTGGGGAGTTCACAGGGTAAGAACATGTACTGCTACTACCCCTGGGTGCTATAGACCAGAATTAGCAAAAGCCAGCAAAACAGCAAAAGCCTCCACACATGCAGCTCAAGCCTTAAGATCAGTAGTAAATGGTCACCGGTGGCCCAGAGTCCTGGATGCATCCTGTGTCCAGGATATATTTGAATCATCCAAAATCAGGTGTTAGCACCTTTCTGATGGTCCACTCTGGTGATCTCACACACAAAAAAATACCACACCAGCCAGAAGGAGAAATCCTTTTACCAGGCCACCCTCCTGGAACCAGGCCCTGGCCTTAGGGCCCCAGAAGGACCCTCTTAGGTGCAAGTCTAAGAACTCCTTTTTTTTTTTTTTTTTTTTTGAGACAGAGCCTCCTCATTCCATAACCCAAGCTGGAGAGGAGTGGTGAGATCTCTGCATCTCTGCTCACTGTAACCTCCGCCTTCCAGGTCCAAGCAATTCTCCTGCCTCAGCCTCCCAAGTAGCTGGGATTACAGGCATCCGCCACCATGTCCAGCATTTTCTTTTTTTTTTTTTGTATTTTTAGTAGAGACGTGGTTTCACCACGTTAGCCAGCACGGTCTCGAACTCCTGACCTCAGGTGATCCACCCACCTCAGCCTCCCAAAGTGTTGGGATTACAGGCATAAGCCACCATGCCTGACCAAATCTCAGAACTCTTTTGTGGCACCCAGTTGATCACACATGGCAGTGGGGAGACAGTGCTCCAAAGGGGAGAAATGGGACCCGGGCCCACACCGGTCCTAGGCTAAGCTCAGAGCACCCTAACCACATGGCTGCTGGCCTCAGCCAGTCCCAGATACTGTAGCAGGGGAACCTCAGCCAGTCCCAGATACTGTAGCGGGGGAACTTCCTATGTGGAAGGCACTCCAAAGTATAGGGGAGCCCTGAGGGCAGTGGCCCTGCTTGCTCAAGTCTAAGGACTCTACTGGCCCTAGAATATAAATTTTGTGGCCATCCAAGAAATGAAATTTAATAAGATCCCACATATCTGCATACTGCCAACAACCTGAAACTCAAACCTGTGCTGACAGTCTTGCCCTTCGTGTTATAGTGCTGCTTCCAGAAGGACTCCGTCAAAATACCATGGGCAGTGAGCCCTGCAACATCACCACCAAATGCAGCTGCCATTCACTGAACCCTACCGTGGGCTGTTCAATCTCATCTAATCCTCATAACAAACCTATAAAATAGGTATGATCGTTATCTAACTTTACTGATAAGAAACCTCAGATTCTGAGAGCTGAGGGCAATTCCCAGAGTCACAACTGGTTTTTTTTCGAGGGGCAAAGCTGAGATATTCTCACATCTATCCCAAGAATTGGTTCTTTTCTCCTACAGCACACCACATCAGATTAGTTAATAACCTGAGCAGTTCAACATCTTTGTTAACACTTTTGAAACATTAATTCACAGAAAAACTGGTAGGCTCCAAGATGCCTGGACCCCACCTGATGTCTAGGCTCCAACTCAGACTAATTAAACCAATATTGCTAGAAGAGGGCCCTGGAATTGTTTTTAATTAAAAAAAAATTAAACTCCCCAAGGTAATGTTTTGTTGTTGTTTGTTTGTTTGCTTGTTTTGAGACAGAGTCTTGCTCTGTCGTCCAGGCTGGAGTGCAATGGCGTAATCTTGGCTCACCGCAACCTCCACCTCCCAGGTTCAAATGATTCTCCTGTCTCAGCTTCCCGAGTAGCTGGAACTACAGGCTTGCGCCACCATGCCGGGCTAATTTTTGTATTTTTAGTAGAGATGGGATTTTGCCATGTTGGCCTGGCTGGTCTTGAACTCCTGACCTCAGGTGATCCACCTGCCTTGGCCTCCCAAAGTGTTGGGATTACAGGCGTGAGCCACCATGCCTGGCCAGTAATGTTAATAAGCAGCAAAGTTCAGAACAACTTAAAACACATTTTTTTTTTTGAGACAGGGTCTCAATCTGTCAGCCAGGCTGGAGTGCGGTGGTGCAATCATAGCTCAGTGCATCTTTAATCTCTGGGGCTCATGCAATCTTCCCACCTCAGCCTCCCAAATAGCTGGGATCACAGGCATGTGCCACCACGCCTGGCTAATTTTTATATTTTTTGTAGAGATGAGATCTCCCTGTGTTGCCCAGGCTGGTCCTGAACTCCTGGGCTTAAGTGTTCTTCCCACCTCAGCCTCCCGAAGTGTTAGGATTACAGGCATAAGCCACCACACCTGACCAAAAACTTGTACAGAGTGTTCTGAAGACAATATTTGAGTGTCTTCCAAACAGCAGAGGAGACATCCCTTGGCCAATAAGTAAATAGTCATTGATTAATAAATGTGTCAAAGAAGAATATAGAAGAAACTTATAATACAGATCCTTCCACAAAGATGCTAGTGGCCTAACTAGGATCATATATGGTATACTCAAATTAATTAAGGGCTAATTAAATAGTTATATATAGATCCCACAATTTCTTACTTGAAACTTTTGGGGCCAATACATTTTGGCCAACATTTTCAGATTTTAAAAAGCACCAGTGTATGTTAAAGTGTGTATGTTTATATCATATATGACTAACACACTCTTAGAAGGGCCTACTCATAATAAAACACAGTGATACTACCACAGTGAAATATGTAATGGTCACATAGCATAAATAAAGAAGATAAATAGCCTCACATTGTCAGTCTAGTCAGGTGTCATATCTAAATGAGTTTTGGGGCCACTTTGAAAAAAAAACTTTCCATTTTCAGAGCTTTAGAGATTTGGGTACTGTAGATAAGGGACTGGGGATCTGTCATATGGGCTCAACATAGATCCTGGAAGTATAGAGAGGAAGCGACATTGGAATTAGAAGACTTGGCAAAAGTCTTGTGAATGAGGCAGAATTTGAGCTACAGTGAGTTAATTTTCTGTCTCTGGGAGGTGAGGTCCCACAATGCCTTGTCACCCTATTATCAGCCATGGAAGCTATATTTTCCTGCTTGAGCCACTAGAGGCCTGTATTTTGTAAATGCTTTCCTGAGATAGTCTACATGGTCAGATTAAACAGAAAAATGAAAACAAAACAAAACAAAAAAACACATGACCACTGAGATTTGCCCAAAGTGAAGACCTGGAGGAGATGAGCATACTCATCAAACAGCGCCGGAACCCTTAGGGAGAGAAGCTGGAGGGAACCTGAAGAGGATGGAGCCACATCAGAATACTACAGAATACAGGCTTTAATCCCTGGCTAATTCCATTCTCTTGATAATTCACTCCATACAATGGAGACCTTTCACATTTCATTCCTAAATCCTTGGTTCACCTACCAGACAGATCACTAACATGGCCGATTTTCTCTGACGCCTATTCTTCTTTCCCCTCTTCCCATCCCATTTCTCATTTTTTTCTCCCTTGCCTTAGATAATCTTTTGTCTCTTTCCCCAGACAGGGATTCGCCCTCAGGAATCTGCCTTGGCTGAGTCATCACCTTTCACCACTTCATCACCACCTCTAAAACATCAGGGTAGCCCACAGATAGACACATACTTCCTGTCCACTATTATTAGAATTACTTGGGAGATAACACTGTTCCTAAGAGGTTATTGCTGGAAGTGAGTCAGAGGTATAAGGGATATATTGAATCAGGGAAGTCTAGGAGGATACTAGAGTGGTTGCCTGTCTGTGAAAACAGGAAGAATAAAGTAAACTGGAGAATAAAGAAAGAAAGAACAGAAAAATGCAAGCCAGGTCAGAGTAAAGCAAACCGTTCTTCTCTTCAGTCTCCCATTTACGTATGTCCCTGACTTGGTCTATAATAGTCTAGGAATGTGAAGCAGAGAAAAACTCTAAGGGAAGGAAATCTCAAAATCCAGTCACACAGTGAATCCTTACAGCTATGTTCTCAGATTCCTCTCCTCCCTAAGCATGACTAACTACACTATTTCTCATTTGAATTTAGAGGAAATAGGCTGAGGGCAGCCACTTGCATCTTCTACGTATCCAGCCACACAGCTTCTCTTCTCCTTGACTAAGTGTGATACCTTCTCTGCTGAAATTATTCTTTCACCAACTTTCTTGTTCTTTAGAGCAAGAAAGCGGAAATAATGCTGAATGAGAAAAAGCCTGTCTCTTATCCCATTCATTCCACATCTACTGGGCACCTAATATAAGCACTATTCTGCTTCTGGACATAATTCAAAAGATTGCTCACTCTCACTTTCTCTCTTTTCCTCTTTTTCTCACTCTCTTGACCCACCCTCTTCCAACTCCCTGTGCCAGACTCTGACTATAGGACTAACATCTGCTTACATGACTGACTATAGGACCAACATAGCATAAGTGATCAGTATCGGCTGACTGAATCTCTAAAAGGACCCAGATAAAGAGAAGGGAAAGCCCAAAAAGAAAAAGAAGAGGAAAGGGAGAGGCTGGGCGCAGTGGCTCACACCTGTAATCCCAGCACTTTGGGATGCCGAGGTGGGTGGATCACCTGAGGTCAGGAGTTCGAGACCAGCCTGGCCAAAATGGAGAAACCCCGTCTCTACTAAAAATACAAAATTAGCTGAGCATGGTGGCGCATGCCTGTAATTCCAGCTACTCGAGAGGCTGAGGCAGGAGAATCGCTTGAACCCGGGAGGCTGAGGTTGTGGTGAGCCGAGATCGAGCCATTGCACTCCAGCCTGGGCAACAAGAGTGAAACTCTGTCTCAAAAAAAAAAAAAAAGAAAAGAAAAAAAGAAAAACAGGAAAAATAAACGAAGAAAAGAAGCAAAGGACAAAAGCAAAGGTAAGAGATAAAAACAAGAAGCAAAGCAAGGAGGCTGGTAGTAAAGGATGGGAAGAAAGAGAAAAGGGCAGTGAAGGGTCAAGAAAAAAGAGTTCTATCCTTGCTCCAGCCCATGTTCTATCTTGGTCTACAGCAGCACACCACCTCCCCAGCAGACCCCCAAACCTAGTCCCTAAATTTTTGCCAGCTCAGAAAAGGAAGCCTGATCCACATGGTCCTCCAGAAGCCGTCACGGATAGAATCACTTTAACTGCATCCACAACACAGAAGTGCAATTGTGCAAAACCCAAGAGTGTTATGTGATTGTTGTAGAGGCTCAGGGTGGGTAGCAGGGAAGAACATGGGTAAAGGATACACTAAACTCTTCCAGTCCACATCCAGAGACAAACTTAGAAAAGGAGACAAATCGATGGCCAGGACTACAGTAGGGACTACAGCAGCTCTTCACTTACTCCTTTCCAGGGTAAGGGAAAGGAGAGACGGAGAGCTGAGAGAAACGAGGCATCATCACCTTATTTCACCATCTGTAATCCTAGGAACAAAATGCAAGTTGGGTGACCCACAAGGCAAGGAAGAATTACATCTGCATAATACCTAAGACCAGGAGAACTACATGCGAAAGAAGAAGTAAAAAAGGAAGAGGAACAGGAGAAGGTGAAGAGTAAAAAGATGATGAGTTGCTTCATTATCCAGTTGGTAACTGGAGTTTCACGTCATTACAGGTTATAATAATGTGCTTTTTTATAACAGAAGTTAGGTAATTGCAGTTAGGAGTGACCTGGTCTGGTTTGGACAGCTCGCACAATGTCAAATCAAAAGGTCGGGAGCTTTTGTGACATTTTCCCCCCTTGAGCTCACAGGCAATGACAGGACTGTTACAGACAGCTTTGACTGTCTTTAGATCCTCGTGGATGAATGCATACTGGGCTATGCAACTCTGATTGGGCTCCTTCATCTTGTGTGCCATCATTTCATTGCATTCTCTATCTGTCTGGTCAAGCCTAAGATAGTCTTTGTTGCTCTGAAAGAGAGCTGAGGCTCTGAGCATCTTGTTTCCTCCAACCTCATCTTCATTGAGGATGGGATCTTCCGGCCAGCCAGGTTGCACCACTTCTTTGTTGCCAAGTACCAGCGTTTCTGTGGTTTGGGTGCCCTCTCCCTCCTCAGTGGCCTCAGTTTCGTCCTGTGAGTCACTGGACCAAAATTCATTGAGCGGTTGATCACTCTCCTCCAAGACTGCTGCAGCCATTTGAAGCCCCAGCCCCAGGCCCATCCCCAGGCCCAGCATCAGCATCAGCAATATGAAAAAGATCTGCACCAGATTCAGCTTCATTTTGCCTGGAGAGGAAGCGGGAAATGGAAGAACGTGACTTTGAGATCAAAATTGGCTCCAGTAGAGACTGTAGTCTCTCTAAGCCCTACAGCATTGTATTTGGGATCTCCTCTCCCTTCTCCACATTACCCTCTTCAAGGCAGTGATTTCTCTTTCCTTTCCCATTTCTCTTGTTCTTCCCCACCACATTCCCTGTTGCTGTGTAATAAAATGTGGAAGTTTCCTCATGTTCCTTCTCTTGAAGACTAGGAAGATGACCAGGGGAAGCAGTTCTGGGGTAATTTACATATGGTAAATCAGTGAGGAAAGTTGATATCAACTGATTTTTTTTTTTTTTTTTCTTTTTGAGACAGGGTCTTGCTCTGTCACCCAGACTGGAGTACAGTGGCACCATCATAGCTCACTGAAGCCTCAATCTCCCAGGGTCAAGTGATCCTCCTGCTTCAGCCTCCCAAGTAGCTGGGATCACAGGCACACACTACCATGCCCAGCTCTTTTTTTTTTTTTTTTTGGAACGAGTCTTGCTATGTTGCCCAGGTTGGTCTCGAACTCCTGGGGTCAATTAATCATCCCACTTTGGCCAAAGTGCTGGGATTAGAAGTGTGAGCCACCATGCTCCTGACATCAATTGATTCTTAAACAGAAATTCGTTCCAAATAACCAGAGAATGATTGAGAAGACAAGTATGTACAGTGTCACACTCTCCTTTAGGGAAATTCTTGTAGAAAGCCTTATTCTCAACCTAGGACTAGATTTACCACAGAATACCAGCTCTTTATTTTTATCCCAAATTTGCTTTTGCTCATTCAAGTATCTATTACTCTCCTTGCTACCCACCTTCTCCACAAAAGATAAAAAGGAATAGAAAAAGTACCACAGACCATTCTTACTCCTAAGCTGAGGCTGGAGGGAAGATGTCCAATTTTATGTCTCAGGCCCCTGCTGAAGCTGTATCTTGTCAAGACAGATTCCTTCTACTACTAAAGATCTCTTAACACCTGGGTAGTCTTGCTGATTAACTTTGTACTCTCAGGGAAGAAATGGAATAAGAATGAAACCAAAGAAAATCAAACAATTGACCTGCTGCGGGTTCCCTTACTCATAAAGATCCTAAGGAGGCCAGGCTTGGTGGCTCATACCTGTAATCCCAGCACTTTGGGAGGCCGAGGCAGGTGGATCACCTGAGGTTAGGAGTTCAAGACCAGCCTGGCCGACATGGTGAAACCCCATCTCTACTAAAAATACAAAAATTAGCCGGCATGGTGCCACACACCTGTAGTCCCAGCCACTCGGGAGGCTGAGGCACGAGAATTGCTTGAACCCAGTAGAAGGCCAAGATGGTGCCACTGCACTACAGCCTGTGTGACAGAATGAGAGTCTGTCTCAAAAAAAAAAAAAAAAGATCCTAAGGAGAGCTGAGCATGCATCTTTGTCCTGCTAGGCCAGTCTCATCCCCTTAACAAAGAGAGACATTCCCTGCCAGAAAAAAAAAAAAAAATTGCTATGAAGAACATTATTGAGGCAATTGATAAAATTATAATCTCTGTAGTAGATAAGAGTATTATGGCAGTCCCCCTCATCCACAGGGAACATGTTCCATGACCCCAGTGAATGTCTAAAGCCCTATATGCACTGTTTTCTTCCTATACATAGATATCTACATAAGTTTAATTTATAAATTAGACAATGTGTATTAACAACAACTAATAAAATAGAACAATTATAACAATGTACTGTTCAAATTTTGCAGATAAAAATTCTTTCTTACTGTAGATTTTACCAATTGCAGCATATGCTTCCCCCCCCTTTCCTTATTAAGTTGAGAAACTTTCACCTTTTCACTTAAAGGGAGCAGTTTACGGGTTCTTTTTGAATATCTGAATTGCCAGCATCATCATTCTTGCACTTTGGGGCTATTATTAGGTAAGATAGGGGTTAGGTGAACACAAGCACTGAGATACCTTGGTGGTGCATCTGATAACGGATACTAAGTCGCTAATGGCTGGGTGGTGTCTACAACATGGATACACTGGACAAAGGGATGATTCACATCCCAGGTAGGATGCAGTGAGACAGTGAGAGATTTCATCACATTACTCAGAACAGCATGCAACTTTAAATTATGAATTGTTTATTTCTAGAATTTGCCATTCAATATTTTCAGACCATAGTTGACCGTGGGTAACTGAAGCTGGGTAGGGAGAACCACTGTATATATGTGTTTGATATACTGAATGTAAAACTGTACCTTGATTATTTAAGAAAAGATCCTTCTTCTTAGCAGATGCACACTGAAATATGAAGGAGGAAAAGAGCACAATGTATGCAATATACTCTCAAATGCTTCAGAATATAGATATATGGATGTGTATACATGTGTGTGTTTACAGAGAGAGAAAGAAAATGATAAAAAATAAATAGGGGAGCCTGGGCACAGTGGCTCACGCCTGCAATTCCAGTACTTTGGGAGACTGAGGCAGGCAGATCACTGGAGTCCTGGAGTTTGAGACCAGCCTGGGCAACATGGTGAAACCCTGTCTCTACAAAAAATACAAAAAAATTAGCCTGGCATGGTGGTGTGTGTCTGTCGTCCCAGCTACCCGGCAGGCTGAGGTGGGAGGATGGTTTGAGCCCAGGAAGTTGAGGCTGCAGTGAGCCACGATCCAACTGCTACACCCCAGCCTGGGCAACTGGAGTGAGAATCTATCTCTAAATAAATAAATAAATAAATAAGGGAAGTTTAAAAAAATAATGTATCTGGATAAAGAATATTCATGAGTTCCCTGAATTATTATTGCAATTTTTCTGTAAAGTTGAAAATATTTTTTAAAAAGTATTTATTTTTAAAAAGAGAGCAGCTCCATGTTGTTTCTTGAGGCACCCAACACCTCTGTGACTTACCTACATACCTAAGAAGCTGCAGAGATTCTTGTGTCCTCTCGTTCCCCAAGTTCTTCCCTCCCAGGGTTTCCTTCTTCCTGAGCAGTGCCCTGGCTGCTAGTCTGAAGAAAAGTGGTTATCTTCGGTGGTCCACCTGCTCTTAAACACATACTTACTTCCTAAACCCACCCCCTTTTTCACTTCCTCGGCCTAGCACTGATCAAACACACTCAGCCAATTGTTTCTGTTCCCATAAACACTTTGAAGTGAGGCTATCTGGGCACTGAGACAGATCCAGACATCCAAGACAGGAAATGTCTCCAGCCTGGGAAATTGCAGACAGTTTTGTTTCATGCATCAATTGTTCTGCTCCTGAGTTACACCCACTATCCTGTGGTTTATGCAGCCTGATCTTGTGCATGAATTTCAAGTTTAGTCTTTTCTTGTATTTGCTACATGTACACATGTACTTCCTTTAATTCTCTCCTATAATTTCTGCAGTGTCAAGATCTTTGGCCTTTATTTGGCCATCTCTCCAACATAATTATTTTGCTTTTCACACTTTACAAGTGTATTATGACAAGATTTAGAGTATTTGAGTCAAAATCATGAGTTTTCACATATCTTTACCTATACCTTTATCCAGTTGTTCACTCTCTACTCCCTCTTTCCATTCCCCCAGCCAATAATCACATTCCCATAAGAATATCCAGATTTTGCAAATCTGATCATTTAGCCCTAGATAGGAGACTATCCAAAGCAGCACTATCCTTATCAGTCCCTATAGTCTGGGTGAATAAAACCAGGAGGGTTACAACATTGATCCTAAGGTTCACTTCTTTAGCAAAAATTGACATTATGAGATAATATTTTAAAAATCACCCTGGAGACACTTTCCTCTTCTCCCCGACCGGAGGAGCCGCTCTTTCCGCGCGGTGCATTCTGGGGACCGAGGTCGAGCACGCCGCTGCCGCCGTTGCCTGAGGGAAGCGAGAAGAGGCCGCGACCGGGGAGAAAACGCGGAGTCGCCGCTGGAGAGAAGTGGACTCCCTACCAGCAGCCGCCGCCAGAGAGGCCCGCCCACCCGTTCGTCCGTCTCCCTGCCCCGTTCACAGTGCAGCCTGCTTCTGCAAAGTGGTACGATCGAAGGGACTAGGTTTTCATTGAATTTTGTGTTGAAGACAGTAAGGATGTTAATGTAAATTTTGAAAAATCCAAACTTACATTCAGGTGTCTCGGAGGAAGTGATAATTTTAAGCATTTAAATGGAATTGATCTTTTTCACTGTGTTGATCCAAATGATTCCAAGCATGAAAGAACGGACAGATCAATTTTATGTTGTTTACGAAAAGGAGAATCTGGCCAGTCATGGCCAAGGTTAACAAAATAAAGGGCAAAGCTTAATTGGCTTAGTGTCAACTTCAATAATTGGGAAGACTGGGAAGATGATTCAGATGAAGACATGTCTAATTTTGATCATTTCTCTGAAATGATGAACAACATGGGCGGGGATGAGGATGTAGATTTACCAGAAGTAGATGGAACAGATGATGATTCACAAGACAGTGATGATGAAAAAATGCCACATCTGGAGTAAGGAATATTGTCATCACTTGGATTTTGAGAAAGAAAATAACTTCTTTGCAAGATTTTCTAATTGAGAGAATTCCTGAGTTGATAGCTCTAAAGGCAGATGTTGTATTTGCCTACTTTAACCCATTTTTCAACCTGTTTGTTTTTTAAAAGGCTTCACTAAGGGTTGATATGTACCATTGTATGGGGCAATTTTAAGTCAGCTAAGGCAATAACCTTATGCATGAACATTTCCCAGACTTTCATGAAGCTGTTGAGGTCCTAGGCAATTGATGCAGCTGTTGTGATAAATACATACATCTCACCTAAGTCTCCTTTTCTTCATAACATAGATACTGACATGATAGGAAGCTCTCAGCTTAGGGAAAGAGAACTAAATTTTAGATTATAGAACATGGATTCAAAAGTGGCTGGAACAAATTGGCTGACACCTTACTGGTAACCTGCCATTCCTCTGGTGTTACCCTTCAGGATTGTTCCACTAAAATTTATTTTTCAAAAATTTACTTCACATCATTCTATGTAAGTGTGTATCTTAGCTAAAACTAGAGAATGCCCTAACTTAGATGGTTTTTGAAGCCTATACATTTGGTATGTTTGACCCTTAAGCTTTTACATCTCTTAGCGTGGAGGACGAAGAAAGCTGTACATTGTTGCTTAAGAGTCTGTACATTTAGACCAGATTTGTATTTGCACTGTCAAGTATGGCAAATGAGTGAAAAATGTTTAATACACTATTGGATTTTTTTATTTATTTTTTTGATTCAGCTTATACCAGGGCTGAAAACCTCAGTTTATGTTCATGACAGTGGGGATTTTTTTAAATGTCTACATTCTGTCTAATAAACTGTTGGAAGACTTATTGGCTGTCCTTTTAAAACAACAACGAATAAATTAAAAAAAAAAAATCACCCTGGAGACAGTTAAAGCACTATTAAAAAACCTCTGTAGACATAAACACGATCTTTTAAGATGTTTTCCTAAACTGTGGTATACAAAAATAAAAAATAAAAATAAAAGAAGATGTTTTCCTTAGTCCTTCAGGCAGAAGTTTTCAAATGGTGGTCTAGGAGCCACCTCTGTGAGTTACAAAGTCTCCTGGGCTGACTTTTTGCAGTGCTGGTGTTTATAATTCACAATAAGAACACTAACACCAACTACCGGTATTGAGCACTTCCTTGCTCAAGGCACTTACTGCATTTCACCCTCACATTTGCTTGTGCTATCCCTCTTTGGTGTCTATTCTGCCCATTTATTCTGGTGAGGTCTATTTGCAATGTGAAAAGAAAATCAAGAATTGTTCACTGAGCCCAGTAGCAGTTTAAGGTCAGCAGGGGTAATGTATTCAGCAACCACGCATCACCTGCTTCTTTATAACTAAAGTGTTTTGTTACTGCTACAGATCATTTGAAATTAACCGTTAATTCAATATAAAGAAAGAATCTAAGTCTGTATAAGTATAACCTTTAGACCGGACAGGTTTTTCTTTTCTTTTTTTTTTTCTTTTTCTAGGCTACAGTTTTCTCATCTTCTAAATTTGAATCGTTCTTGGACATAAAATGGTTTATAATACTAAAAGAAGTTTAAATAAAAAATGAATAAATTTGGATAATAGTAGCACTTACTTCACAGGGCTGTTGTAAATATTATATAAGACACTGCATGTAAAAGGCTAAATGTAGTAGTTGTTGTTGTTATTGCTCTTACATAGTGATTACCAACACATGCTCATTACCCACCCAATCAATATCATTTTCTGTTTAGAAATAGCACATGCTAAGGACCGTGGCTACCAACACTGCTCACTGGATCTTCTAGAAGAGTCAACCAGTATCCTGGAATCTTATAGAAGGAATTATGAGAAGGCTGATATAGGATGACCCTCATTTCACAAATAAAGAAGTGGCTCACGTAAGTTAATATCCCAAATGCTACAGATAACTAATAGCAGTTCTGATACTAAAACTCCTGACTTGTAGTTAAGAAAAATTTATGACAGATAAATAAGTAGATGGTGGATAAATGATAGGTAGACAGATAGATAGGTGTAAAGAGATAGCAGTAGAAAAGATTGATGTTAAAACTGAACCCTACAATTCTCCCAGTTTATTTCCTAGAAAGAGTTTTCAGGCTGTGGCACAGACAGGGAGACCCAGGCAGAGTCCGCCAGTCTTCCTGAGCTGAGGAGATAAAATTGGGAGACCAAAGAAGCCAAGGCAACTGGAGTTCACAGAGCACAGTACCAGAGAGGGCAGAATTGCAGAGAGAACTTCAGAGATCTGGAGTGACAAGATACCACTGCGTATCTATCAGAATGGCTGAAAGAGTAAACAGCGAAAATATCAATTGCTGGCAAGGATGCAGAGAAACTGGGTACATGCATACATTAACAGTGAAAATATAAAGTGTTATGGCCACTCTGTAAAATAGTTTGTCAGATTCCTTTTTTTGTTGATACATAATAGTTGTACATATTTGTGGGGTTTTGATACATTCATACAATGTTCAATGATTAAATCAGAGTAATTGGGATATCCATTACCTCAAGCATTTATCATGTCTTTATGTTGAGAACATTCCAAATCTTCTAACCATTTTGAAATATACAATAAATTTTTGATAACTATGGTTATCCTGCTGTGCTAGTGAACACTGTAACTTACTCCTTCTAACCGTATGTGCTTACCATACAACCCAGCAATTGCACTCCTTGGCATTTAACCCAGAGAAATGAAAACATATTTTCACATAAAAACCTGTACAGAAATAAAATAGCAGTTTTATTCATAATATTCAAAACCTGAAAGCCATCCAAATGTTCTTCAGTGGGTGACATGTTAAGCAAACCATGTACCATGGAGTACGACTCAGCAGTAAAAAGGAATGAACTATTGATACACACAATAATTAGATGCATCTCAAGGGCATTATACTAAGTGAAAAAAATGTATCATCAAGTAGCCATGTACTGTATGATTCCATTTACATAACATGGAGAACAGATTCATAGTTTCCTGGGGCAAGGATCATTGGAATAGGGATATATGTGTGACTACAAAGAGGTATCACCAGGGAGATCTTTGTGGTGATGGAATAGTTCTGTATCTTGATTGCAGTGGTGGTTACAGGAATAAACAGATAATAAAATGACTTGTAACTACACACACACACACACACAGATACACACATGTCACACTGATGTTTATTTCCTGGTTTTGATATTGTACTCTTTAAGTGAGATAAAACCACTGGGGGAAACTGATGATAGGTATATGGGAACTCTCTATACTATCTTTGCAACTTTCTGTGAATCTATAATTATTTCAAAATAAAAAGTTTTTCAAAGTGTTAATGCTCATTATAGAAGTTTTACATAATAGTATATAGAAACACACAAATACACACACAAGACCCTCATCCTACTGTTATTTACATTTTGATGTGTATCTTTGCAATCTTCCTCCACCCAACTCAACCCCATGTTGATGTTAAGTTCAACATGTCTATTGAAACTACAAGTTGGCCGGGCACGGTGGCTCAGGCTTATAATCCCAACACTTTGGGAGGCCAAGGCAGGCAGATCACCTGAGGTCAGGAGTTCAAGAACAGCCTGGCCAACATGGTGAAACCCCATCTCTATTAAAAATACAAAAATTAGCCAGGCTTGGTGGAGGGCACCTGTAATCCCAGCTACTTGGAGACTTAGACAGGAGAATCACTTGAACCTGGGAGATGGAGGTTGCAGTGAGTCGAGACTGCACCATTGCACTCCATCCTGGGCAAGAAAAACAAAACTCCATTCCATCTCCAAAAAAAAAAAAAAAAAAAAAAAAACAGGAAAAAAAAACAAGAAAGAAAAAAGAAAACTGCAAGTTGAGATGTCAAGTGGTAGTTGGACATAGTAGATATAGCAATCCGGAGTTCAGAAGAGTCTAGTCTGGAAATATAAATTTGAGACATATCAGCATATGGTTATGTATCTGAAGTCATGAGACTGGATGACAGTGTCAAGAGAAGATTTTTTTTTTAACTTTGTTTTGTTTGTTTTTAAGATCGGGGAAATAATAGCTTGTTTGTTGATAGTAAAGACACAGTAGAGAGGAAAAACATAATGCAGGAGTGAAAGAAGATATTTGTTAGAGCAATAGTTTGAGTGCTCAGACAGAATAGATTGCCTGGGTTTATGTGTGTAAATGTGTTATGTTATCTATGAATTACACTTCAGGACAGTAAAAGGGAAACAACATGTTTGCTATGAAAGGTTGGATCTGGTGACGTGGTTGAGAACCAGTGGTTTGGAAGAATCAGTAATGGTTAGGGTCTTGCTACACTGTGTACGCATGAGTTTTTCCTTAATTCTTCAATTGCTGCTGCTCCAGTTGACTGGATGTAAGAATCCAGCTCAGCTGTGGGATGGAGGCTTTGCAGGTATGAGGTCTCTCTTGGGATGCGAGATGTGGGAACAGCAGAAGGGAAAGAATACTGAGCAATGCTTTTCTAATAAGGAATTAGTCTCTGTTGTGGGTCCCAAAGAAGCCATTATCTTTTTTCCTACGGATTTTTCTCATTCACATGCCCACCAGATAAACAAAGTCTGTGGTGGGGGAGGGCCACTTTTTCAGAAACCGCCATGTTATTTGAGATGACCCAGTATCTAAACACGGTCTTCCATCAGGATCCCAGAGTGCTCGATTGTGTGCAGATCACAGCGTCAGTCTACCCACCAAACACAAAGGGACCTAGCCTATTTAACATCTTCCTAGTACAGGCTTTCTTATGATATTATGTAGTATAATTCTTCTTACAGAAACGTTTCTGAAGATTACACTTTGCTTAAGGGTAGCCAGCAAAGGGGGTAAACAGAAATGAAAACCTAACCTATACTCTATAAACAGACCGTACAAACTAGCACTGAGTTGACTTCACCAGGTGGAAGAGCCTTTCTTCTCATTCATACAAAAATGCTGTTTGGGCTTTCTGGGGACCTAAACAGACGGCTCTACATTTTAGTTCATTTTCACATAAGTAACCTCGTGTGATCCTCACAACTTCCCCACCAAGTAAGACAGTCTCAAATTACTTCTTTAGTTTTACAATAAAACTGTTAAGTGACTCGCCTGAGGCCACATAGGTAGCGGGTGGCAGAACAGGAATGAGGCCCTGATCTGCTGACTTCCACCCATTGTTTTTTCTTTTTCAGCATCTACCTAGACTCTGATAATGTGTTCCAGTTGAAATCATTTCCAGGGACCTAGAGAACAATTGGTTACCAGTGATTCCAAAAACAATCTTGAATATATAAGATAGGTTATTTTTAGTTATTATTAAGAATCACAATTCACATTTGTAAAATGAACTACACAGACCTGCTCACAATCTGTAGAACCCAACCCTTCTTAACTCTGCCTGCTACTTTATTCTTATGATCCTTGTTCCCTCTCTCTAATCATTGTAGTTCCTCTGATCTAGCTTTCTACCTGTTCAGGCCCTGCATAGCCACGGGTTCCGTCCATGGATTACTCTCTGGGGGCGTTACCACATTATGTCTTGTTCTTTCTAACTGAGTGATTTGGGTAGCTTCTGCAATCTTGGAAGAATTTTGCTAATAACATATGAACCATTAGACCACAACCACTCTGGTGCAACAGAAACTTCCAGAACCAACAGTCTACAAAAGGAGCTTCCCAAAATCACATCTAACCTATGAATCACTCCTGCCAAGAAGTTCTTTGCGTTTTCACAGCCTATACCTCTGCTAGAAAAGATGCCAGCTCTCAGATATTCTGGGTGGCATCCTCGATAAAAATCATGCTCAGGCTGGGCGCAGTGGCTCACGCCTGTAATCCCAGCACTTTGGGAGGCTGAGGCAGGTGCATCACTTGAGCACAGGAGTTTGAGACCAGCCCAGGCAACATGGAAAGGCCCTGTTTCTACTAAAAATACAAAAACTAGCGGGGTGCGGTGGTGCATGCCTGTAGTCCCAGCTACTTTGGAGGCTGAGGTGGGAAGGTCACCTGAGCCCAGGGTGTTGAGGCTGCGGTGAACTGATATCATGCTGCTGCACTCTGGCCTGGGCAACAGAATGTCTCAAAAAAAAAAAAAAGAAATGTTCAAACATTTTTATCAGTGTAAGTAATATTCACTGCCTTCTTTGAAATAGGCTTAATCATTATCTTTAGAGATATTTCATCTAAAAATTATTGGAAATGATTTTATTATCTGGTTGCATATGTTGAAGAAATAACCAAATTTTTTGTAAGTTGCATTATTCTTATTTTGAGCCTGCATAACCTTTCACATTTGAAAATTATTGGTAATAAACTAACCACAGTCATTTTAATGCTCTGTCACCTACAGATAGTTTTTACTTTACTCTAATTTTGCCTAAAGGCTCTGCTATAAATTACAGGCCAGAATTTGTGTCTTCAATAAAGAAGGACAGTCTCAAAGCCCCATGAAAAACAATTGTACCAGATATTTCAAACTACTGATACTTTAAAGCATACACTTGGACATAGGCTTTTGAGGTAACATCACTTAGACAATGTTTAGATCAGGCTGGGCGCAGTGACTCATGCCTGTAATCCCAACACTCTGGGAGGGAGAGGCGGGTGGGTCACCCGAGATCAGGAGTTTGAGACCAGTCTGGCCAACATGGCAAAACCCCGTCTATACTAAAAATACAAAAAAATTAGCTGGGCGTGGTGGCAGGGGGCCTGTAATCCCAGCTACCTGGGAGGCTGAAGCAGGAGAATCACTTGAACTGGGGAGGTGGAGGTTGCAGAGAATAGAGATCGCACCACTGCACTCGAGCCTAGGTGACAAAGCTAGTCTCCATCTCAAAAAAAAAAATTTTTTTTAGATCAAACCTGTGGACTGACTCCAGATTTCCAAAACTCATTTTAGTTAAAAAAAACAAAAAACAAAAAACAAAAACTGCCTAATGACGGCTAACTCAAGTTTCAACAGAATAAGAATTAATTACATAATTACATAAAACTGAATGAACTGATAAAGAGACGTTGTAGTTATTTGTTTGGAACATTGTTTTAAAGTTCTGCCTTCATGTTGATGTTGTTTTAATGTTCTATTCAGAATATATAAAGAAGGCTTTTTTTCTTCTTAAAAATCTCTCTAATTCATACGTTAGCAGCTTTTGTAAATTAAAATATTTATCAAATATAAATATTTTTAAATGATATCTGATTCTTACTGAACTTACTCCAAATAAGAATTTAGAAACTCTGCCGGGCGCGGTGGCTCAAGCCTGTAATCCCAGCACTTTGGGAGGCCGAGACGGGCGGATCACGAGGTCAGGAGATCGAGACCATCCTGGCTAACACGGTGAAACCCCGTCTCTACTAAAAAATACAAAAAACTAGCCGGGCGAGGTGGCGGGCGCCTGTAGTCCCAGCTACTCAGGAGGCTGAGGCAGGAGAATGGCGTAAACCCGGGAGGCGGAGCTTGCAGTGAGCTGAGATCCGGCCACTGCACCCCAGCCTGGGTGGCAGAGCGAGACGCCGTCTCAAAAAAAAAAAAAAGAAAATACAAAAATTAGTCGGGCATGGTGGCACACGCCTGTAGTCCCAGCTACTTGGGAGGCTGAGGCAGGAGAATCACTCGAAGCCAGGAGGTGGAGGTTGTGGTGGGCTGAGATTGTGCCACTGCATTCCAGCCTGGGCAACAGAGTGAGACTTCATCTCAAAAAAAAAAAAAAACCATGGAAAATGGAAAATGTTTTCAATAAAATTATATTAAATGGAAAACACAGAATACAAAACTGCACAAACACAACAGCCATTATTTGTGTAAAATAGCTTTGCATCTGGAAGAGGGAAATTGCTTTGCATCTGGACAAGGAAGTGAATCACAAAAATGAAAAGTTGTGTTAGGATATGAGATTATGAGAGGTTCTTTTAAAAAATTTTCTTTTTTTTTTTTTTTTTTTGAGATGGAGTCTCGCTCTGTTGCCCAGGCTGGAGTGCAGTGGTGTGATCTTGGCTCACTGCAAGCTCTGCCTCCTGGGTTCACGTCATTCTGCTGCCTCAGCCTCCTGAGTAGCTGGGACTACAGGCGCCCGCCACCACGCCCAGCTAATTTTTTTGTATTTTTAGTAGAGACAGGGTTTCACTGTGTTAGCCAGGATGGTCTCCAACTCCTGACCTTGTGATCTGCCTGCCTCGACCTCCCAAAGTGTTGGGATTATAGGCGTGAGCCACCGCGCCTGGGCTTCATTAAAATTTTCTTTGTAATTATAGTGCTTTTCCAACAAAAGGAATACAATTTTATTTATTTATTTATTTATTTTTGAGACAGCATGCTACTCTGTCACCTAGGCTGGAGTGCAGTGGTGCAATCTCGGCTCACTACAACCTCCGCCTCCCAGGTTCAAGGGATTCTCCTGCCTCAGCCCACCGAGTAGCTGGGATTACAGGCATCTGCCACCAAGCCTGGCTAATTTTAATATTTTTAATAGAGATGGAGTTTCACCATGTTGTCCAGGCTGGTCTTGAACTCCTGACCGCAGGCGATCCGTTGGCTTCGGCCTCCCAAAGTGCTGGGATTACAGGTATGAGCCACCACGCCCGGAAATACAACTTTAAAAAAAAAAAAAAAAAAAAAAGCCAGTATGGTTTCCCAGAGAGAAAAGCTTTTATGAAGGCTTTACTCACATTTACCAAGCCCTTCAAAGCAATCCTGACTTCTTCATTAGCTTCTCTTAGGCACAATAGGCACAGTGCCTAGAGCTACAATACTTTAAAAAGCCCACGAAAGACCGGGCAGGGTGGCACACGCACTTTGGGAGGCCAAGGTGAGAGGATTGCTTGAGCCCAGGGGGTCGAGGCTACAGTGAGCTATGATCTCAGCCTAAGCAACAGAGCAAAACCCTGTCCAAAAAAAAAAAAAAAACCACACATGAAAATGTTTTAATATATTTAACAACAAGAATTTTAAAAAAATGAATACAATTTAGACTTGAGCATACTTATCTTTATACCAAAAGAGTTATAAAATATAATTTTCAATATTTTTTTAACAGAAGAAAGGCCCCCAAAGACAAAAGTGCCTCAGGCCTCCAGAAGGCATGAAGTGGCCCTATTTCTAGGGAATCAGGCTGATGAAACTCTGAACCATGAAGAGTGATCTTTATTTGGCAGTTCTTTTTTGTTTTGTTTTGTTTTGTTTTTTGAGACGGAATCTCGCTCTGTCACCCAGGCTGGAGTGCAGTGGCGTGATCTCGGCTCATTGCAACCTCTGCCTCCCAGGTTCAAGTGATTCTCCTGCCTCAGCCCGAGTAGCTGGGACTACAGGTGCACACCACCATGCCCAGATAATTTTTGTATTTTTAGTAGAGATGGGGTTTCACCATGTTGGCCAGGATGGTCTTGATCTCTTGACCTTGTGATCCGCCCACCTTGGCCTCCCAAAGTGCTGGAATTACAGGTGTGATATTTGGCAGTTCTAATACTGAGGATGAAAGCCAGAGAGCAGGAGGGTGAGGGAGGAAGGAACCAAAGGTGAGAACTTGGCAGCATCTGAGATTGGCCATGAGAGGAAGCAAGGAGAGAATGTGGATAGCATTGCTTGAGCATTGGGACTGCGATGCTCAGTCTGTTGGAAAACAAAGAGGAAAGGACCAGGAGGAAAGCAAAGGCTGGAAATGGGGAGTGATGCGGGGCGGGGCACAGGGGCAGGGCTGCTAATTGAGGCAGAAGGTTCCTAGAGAAGATAGAAACAACACTTACATCTGAGCAGGTGTCTGGTTTACTGGCAGAATCTCAAGGAAGGATTTAATTGTGATTCAACTTCAGGCTTGTGGCAAGAAGGTGCAAAAGATTTTAAGAAACATGGAGACCAGGTTCACTTTTCTGCTTAAATCAAACTGATCCTTATCTCTTATGTTTCTGTAATACTAGTAAGCAACAGCACGTTCAATGGCTGTTATGTTTATTTATGAGAGTAACTG
Source organism: Papio anubis (assembly GCF_008728515.1). Lineage (NCBI taxonomy): Eukaryota > Metazoa > Chordata > Mammalia > Primates > Cercopithecidae > Papio > Papio anubis. The sequence goes on from NC_044982.1 coordinate 85,826,507, forward strand.
AAAAAACTGTTTTAAGCCGATAAATTTACATTATCCTGGAAATGTGTGAATTCATTCTCTTGGCTTCCTGCAGTCCACAGAGTTCTTTGACCTCATGAATGTGAACCCTGAAATTAGGACCCCTGGCTTGTGGTCTATTGCCCAGCAGTCTCCTGGAGATTCTCTGCTGGGCAGGCTTCTGGTGTTCTGATGCCTTTGCTGGGTCTGAGCAGGACTGGCTACATAATTTGCAGGCCGCAGTGCAAAATGAAAATGCAGAGCCTCTTTTCAAAAGGATTAAGAATGTCTTTTTTTTTTTTTTTGAGACAAGAGTCTTGCTCTGTCACCCGGGCTGGAGTGCAGTGGCACGATCTCGGCTCACTGCAGCCTCTGCCCCCCAGGTTCCGGTGATTCTCCTGCCTTGGCCTCCTGGATGGCTGGGATTACAGGCGCACGCCACCACACCCGGCTAATTTTTGTATTTTTAGTAAAGATGGGGTTTTACCATGTTGGCCAGGCTGGTCTCAAACTCATGACCTCACGTGATCCGCCCTCCTCGGCCTCCCAAAGTGCAGGGATTACAGGTGTGAGCCACCGTGCCCGGCCAAGAATTTCAAGATGGAGATGTCAGGGCATTAAACCAAGCACAGGGGCCTTCCAAGCACAAGTGAGGTTGGCTCCTGCATTGGGTGTTACAGCAAACCTCAGGCAGTGAGTAGGCTGGGGCAAGGCAGGTGGGCTGGGTTTAAAGCAGCCAAACCAGGAGGCAAGATTTTGCAGAGGAGTCAGGGCTGTGTTGAAATGACAGCCCTGGGCTCTGGCAGTAGGATCCCTAGCCCTGCCTCCCATGCAGGCTGCCCCAACTGGCTCCTCCACTCCTGGGCTCCCCAAGCTTTTCAGGATGAGCTGGTTTGGTCTTGGGTGATGTCAGAGAGACGCAGCAGGAAAAGGATCAAGTGGGTGGGGATTGTGGAACATTCCTGAGAAGAACCAGGGAACATGAGGGCTCCAAATTACTCTCCCCAAAACAATGACAACATGGCCTTTCTAACTATCCCCTGCCTGAATGTGCCTCTTCCTGGAGCTGCTCGGGGCTGGCTGCATAGATAGAAAATAGAGAAATCAGAGACAAACCCAGTGCTGGTGGTCTAGACAGACCGTAGGATCACAGGCTTTGGAGTCAGACTGGCTGGTCTGGTTCTGATCCCAGCGCTGCCACTAATTAGCTGTGGCATCTCAGGCAAGTTTCTTAACCTCTCTTGGACTCTGTTTCCTTCTCTGTAAAATGGTGTAATAAAGCCTACTTCGGGAGAAGGCTGTGAGAAGTATGAGAGTTAATATAGGTAAAGTGTGTGGTAGCCATTCAATAGCTCTGTGATCTTGCATAAGTTATTTAACCTCCGTAAAGTATAAAACGAGGATAGGACCTACCTCCAGGACCATTCATTTAATCTATTGACCATTTCTGAGCACTGTGGCAGGTCCTGGAGACACGGAGTTGTAAGGTTTAAATGAAATAACAGAGGCACTGGGCTTGGCATGGGACCTAGGAGATGGTAAACACCCAATAATAAAGAAGAGTAGGCTGGGCGCGGTGGCTCACGCCTGTAATCCCAGCACTTTGGGAGGCTGAGGCGCACAGATCACGAGGTCAGAAGACTGAGACCATCCTGGCAAACACAGTGAAACCCTGTCTCTATTAAAAATACAAAAAAAAAAAAAAAAAAAAAATTAGCCGGGCGTGGTGGCGGGTGCCTGTAGTCCGAGCTACTCAGGAGACTGAGGCAGGAGAATGGCGTGAACCCGGGAGGCAGAGCTTGCAGTGAGCCGAGATCGCACCACTGCACTCCAGCCTGGGCGACAGAACGAGACTCCGTCTCAAAAAAGAAGAAGAAGAAAAAAAAAGAATAGTCATGAACTGTACCAAAAAATGACTATTTCTTAGCTGTTGGCTTTGACTATGATTTCAAATTTAGAGTTAGCCTCAGCCAGGACAAGGAGGTGCTCAGTGGTACCAGATCATTTCCAGAGTCCCCCGATTCAGAACATGCCTCACTCCCCTGTATCCTGCCCATGGAGCGCTAAGAGAGAAATAGTCTTTTTTTGCATAATTCATGACTATTCTTTATTATTGGGTCTTTATCGTCTACTAGGCCCCGTGCCAAGCCCAACACTTGTATTATTTCATTTAAATCTTCCAACTCTGTGTCTCCAGGGCCTGACACAGTGCTCAATAAATGTCAGTTGATTAAATGAACGGTCCTAGAGGTAGGTACTATTATCCCCACTTTATAGTTTGTAGAGATTAAATAACTTACTCAAGGTCACAGAGCTATTGAATGGCTGAGCCAGAACTTGAACCTGGGTGAGTCCACTTTGAAAACCGTGAGTGTTTACTTACCACAGTATACTGCCTTTGATGTAGTGAAGAGCTACAACTTAGAAAATAAGACTTAAGGCCAGGCGCGGTGGCTCATGCCTGTAATCCCGGCACTTTGGGAGGCCGAGGCGGGGAATCACGAGGTCAGGAGATCGAGACCATCCTGGTTAACATGGTGAAACCCTGTCTCTACTAAAAATACAAAAAAAAAATTAGGCGGGCATGGTGGCAGGCACCTGTAGTCCCAGCTACTCAGGAGGCTGAGGCAGGAGAACGGTGTGAACCCGGAAGGCAGAGCTTGTAGTGAGCCAAGATTGCACCACTGCACTCCGGCCTGGGTGACAGAGCAAGACTCCATCTCAAAAAAAAAAAAAAAGAAAAAAGAAAAAAAGAAAGAAAGAAAAAGAAAAGAAAAGAGAGAAAGAAAAAAAATAAGACTTAAGGCCAAGTGCGGTGGCTCACGCCTATAATTTCAGCACTTTGGGAGGCCGAGGCAGGTGGATCACCTGAGGTCAGGAGTTCAACACCAGCCTGGCCAACATGATGAAACCCTGTCTCTACTAATAATACAAAAATTAGCTGGGCGTGGTGGTGCATGCCTGTAATCCCAGCTACTCGGGAGGCTGAGGCAGTTGAATCGCTTGAACTCAGGAAGCAGAGGTTGCAGTGAGCCGAGATCGTGCCATTGCACTCCAGCCTGGGTGACAAGAGCAAAACTGTGTCTCAAAAAAAAAAAAGAAAAAGAAAGAAAGAAAAGAAGACTTAAGATTCGGGAAATAGGCCGGGCGCGGTGGCTCAAGCCTGTAATCCCAGCACTTTGGGAGGCCGAGACGGGCGGATCACGAGGTCGGGAGATTGAGACCATCCTGGCTAACACGGTGAA